>NC_056737.1:1958630752-1958646258 GCF_019279795.1 Protopterus annectens
AGATCAGGTTGGAGTACAGCGAATCTCCAGAACTATTACTAGATTTTGTGACTTGTAGAAGAAATTTGTCAGAAGATGTCAGATGTCTTTTATTAGAGTGAGGTTGAAGTAGATTGTGAAGTGCTGGATGCTTATCAGGTTGGTATACTATGCCACTGTCAGTTTTAAGTTGAGTGAAGATTAGGAGATTGGGTAACTTTAATCAACTGAGTTGACAGAGCAGTGCAGTGATGGGTTCTGTATGGGGAGTTTGTAGCAAATCTGACAGTCTTATTGTGGCAGGCATAATGCTGCATTTCATGGCATTTAGTTTAAAGCCATAATTCAGACACCACTTGTTGTAGATGTTAGGCCCCACTGGAGGATTTTGAGGCCAGCTGGAATTGGTCAGGTCTGAATTTACAATTGTTAGCAAACTTGGTCAGCCACATGTTGTTGATGTCAACCTTCACATCAGAAAAGTAAATACGAAAGACGACTATTTGCAGCATTGACCCTTGGAGATGCTGCTGTTAACTAGTTTTTTGGTGAGAGGGCACCTCCAACTATGATAGATTGGGTTTTGCTTGCAATTTATTTTGCTATCTAGTACATAATGTAGGCATTTGCATTTAACCAAAAAGCTGACAGAAAAGTTGACAGAACTTGACTGCATGCTGAACTGAGAACCAATAAAAACAATACATAAGGGGTTTGCATTTTATTGGATTAGCTTCTAATGCCGGAATGTGAGATGGTGTCAAAGGACTTGGCCAAGTCTAACTAGGAAGTTAACTGATTTGCCTGAGTTTAATACAATGGTATTCAAAGGAATCCAGCATGTTTAACTGACATAATCTCAGACCTCCTGATGTGGTAAAGAGCAAGGGTATTATTACTATTTGCATAAAGCAGCATTTCTTGCAGGTGTTTTCTGCATTTTAAACTTGTATGTTAACATACTACAGTGATATAAGAACACCATTTACAAGTGTAAACCAAACTTTATGGTAATACATGTAAGCCGGCTATGACAGTGTAATTGTGGATATAGGTATATTAGTGCTGTGCCATTCTGCCAAAGGTACTATATAGTTAGTGGAGGTGGGCATTTGTACATTCACTATTAACCATTGCCATCTTAGTATAATGAAGGCATTCTAGGTGGATGAGTAATGCATTTTCACCAAGCAAGGCATATTTATCTAGTCAGTACATGTACTCTATCTGTGGTCTGGTGCAGGATTATGAACATGGTTGTCCTTGTAATAAACAACCTGCTTTTATTTGAAAAACTGCCATATGAGCTTTAATAACCACCAAGCTGTATCAAATCATGCAGACAGGGCCTCAGTTTAATGTTTTGATAAGAATCAATCATGCTGATGCACTGTCTTTTTAAATAAGTATCCATTCATTTTCCTATTGCATTGATCATGTGACTGTGTTAAGAAGTTTATTTAAGCTTGCATTTGAATTTTAACAGTTATGCTGATGAAGCCCTGGGAGCCACAGGGTGAAAGCGCTTAGTCTTTTTCTGCAATAAAGTTTGTCAAGTGTTACCATTCTGTACGGATTTGGTGGCAATTTTTATTTCTATTTTACCAGTTTTGAGTTTCCGCTCTTTTGGGTGTTTTTTTCTGTTATTTTTTCATAGTTTTGTTCACCCCACACCAATTACAGCCAGTTTTTGTGTATTTTCCACCATGGAAGGATTACTTAAGAAGGTGGAAGAATTGTTACATTTAGTAAAACAGCAAAACATTGTTGCTGCTGGTAATTTGGACAATTTCATTATATCTGACACTCAAATGGAATTGCTTACATTGCATACTATGCCTGGATGCTCAGGGACATCAAATAGTGGATCCGAGGTGACTAACCAGTCCCGCAATGGATATAATGTCAATGCAAGAGATGCTAATGTCCCTTCCTTTTTGCTTGCCTTATTAACACCACAAATGGATTTTTCTAACTGCCCTGAACAGTGGGAAGGACATGGTACTGTCTGCAATCAGTTGCAGAACTTTGAGAAGGTACTTACCAGGTTTAAGGCACATCAAGCTGATAATTTGTTTTTAAAACATTCCTTAGAGCTGAGTTTCCAAGGGTTTGAGACTTTGGAAGTTCCTCAATGGAACTGAACCAGGCTCTGTTTTGCTTGGTGAACTGTTGGAGTTTTTCGATCGCACTGGTCTGGAATTGGTACTTATCATTATTAAAGAAAATGAGCGCAAATTGTTGAGCTTAGAAAAGCAATTGACTGATATGAACAATAACATTATGAAGGATTTGTTATTTGAGGCAAACAACTGTACAAATTTATTGTTAATGATTCTGATAAATTAGTGAAACAGAACATTGCTAGAAAACTAAAAAAGTTACAAAGGGATACACAGGAATATGCTAACAAAACAGTATACCTTTACCTACCTACAGAAACAAAGTTTTCAATAATAACAGTAACAATGTCAGTAATTATAATGACAGTGGTGAGCAACTTTCTGATGACACAGGTCATAATGATATGAATGTTAACAACAGGGAAAGTAATTTTTTAGAATCACCAGAACTGACATGCGTGAATGGGTGTACCTTTGTTGAAGGTTGTGCATCAGAGCTGGCAATTCAGCACGTAAAAATCTACTGCCAATCATTAGCGGACCAGAGTTCCGCTGTGGCGACCCCTAACCGGGAAAAGCCGAAAGATATAACAACAACCAGAACTACCCAGAAGGTCGCAGAGGTTAATCAGTAGGAACCAGAGAATTTTAGGGAATCAGAGAAATTTGGGGGGGGGGGCAATGGAGAAATCGCTCCTATCAAATGAACCAATAAGCTGTGATGGTTCATTTTTTGATTATTTTTCATCAAATCAAGACTTTGAACCCACTGAACTTAATGATGGGCTTAGATGTAATGTCATTACTAAAGATGTTTTTTCTGTTTATAATTTTTCTCAAATTTGTATAAATGACAACCACATGTCTGTTCTTAGCAAAGGTTTTTCTTTTGTACCTAGTTTTTCATTGGATATTGCCAAGGTTCTTACTAATTCAAAGCTTTTTACTAGGTAGCTGAATTTAAGAATGTTTTTTCATGATAAAGGTGAAATTTTTAATGACAAAATAATACTGAAAAGAAAAAGCACTTTTATTACCACCAATGAATAATTCTGTTGCACTGTTTGATACTACATGTGAGAAAGGGATATGTGATATTTTTCATAACGTTACAAAGGGTAGTGATAATTTAACATGTAACAAAAAGGATGCATTCAAGCAATTGTGTAATGACCACCATGTTAGAGCTATGAAACCTGACAAGGGGGGGGGTTGTTCTGATGGACCACAACAACTATGTATTTAAAATATATGAGTTACTGAATGATAGTTCTACCTATGAAAGAGTTTCAAAGAATGAATTGTGTAGAGCATATGCTAAAATTGATTGGATGTTATATGATTTTTTAACTTAAGGAGTATTGGATTCAGTTGAATACAAATATTTGGTTAATAAGTATAAAAATATACGAAACAGGGTGAACGCCCAAACCAAACAGCAACAGCAAATATAAATGAAAGAAAACAGATTCAGGCAAAACACAGCTCACAAAAGAAAAAATCTAGGCGCATCTATCCAAGCACAGGGTATCAAAAGTCCATGGCCATAAACGATAGACAAATCCAAGTAATAAAATTCATAATTTACAAGTCGTGGAGGTGACATTTGGGCATACACTGAAAACAGAGAGAATATTTGGATTTTGAAGCTTAGGTCAGATATGACTCCTGGCCTTAATGCCAAGTTATCTCTGAAACCTTTTTTGCAAATGAGGAGACTAAGAGCTAAATAACTTAGCTCTAATAGATCTCATGTTTTATATATTTTTGCACAATCGATATCTAGTGCATGTATTATTCTTCAGTTTCTCATTTTTTACTTAATTATATGCATTTCATTATTTGTTTTTATCTATTTTATATGTCCTGCATGAGTGTATGTTGATATCTATATATTATTTTTTATATATATATATATAGATTCTCATGTGCAGGTTTGTAGATTATTCATGTATTTATACGATGTTATTTTGATGTTATTTTTGATGAATTGCTTTTATTTGGATGTATCCCTTTTAGAAACAGTATATTGATTGTTAATGAGTTTTTATTAATTACATTTTCCCGCCTTTAATGGTATTTAAGACTCATCATTTTTGTACCTTTTATTGAGTCTGATGAAACCGAAAGGTGAAAGCGCTAACTCTGGTACCTGTTTGCAATAAATTATGAATTTTATTACTTGGATTTGTCTATCGTTTATGGCCATGGACTTTTGATACCCTGTGCTTGGATAGATGCGCCTAGATTTTTTCTTTTGTGAGCTGTGTTTCGCCCGAATCTGTTTTCTTACAAATATTTGGTTGTTGAGTCCCCTGTGACACCTTATATCTTTGGGATTCCAAAAATCCACAAGGATTTACAAGACCCACCATTTAGACCTATTGTGGCAGCAACCGGCTCCAAAACAGAACCTATGGCTGCATGCATTGATTTTTGGTTCAAACCATTATTAAGTAACTATGTTCATGTACTAAAAGATTCATGGCACTGTCTACGGATTTTGAGGGATATTGCAATTCCAGAGGATTTTTTTATTTGTCACTATTGATGTAATGAACTTATTTACAGTTGTCCCACACAATGAAGATTTGAAATTATTTCAGGAAACCTTAATAGTGGAGAACGATTTAGACAATGTTAAAAGACAATTATTAGTGGAATTAATGGACTTGGTGATGAACAACAATTTTGTAGGTTTTGAGGGATAACTTTTTCATCAAATATTAGGAGTAGCCATGGGGTCAAATGTGCACCTATTTATGCCAATTTGGTGCCAGCCCAATGGGAACAGGAATGTGTGTTTCCATCAATTTATTATAGCAAAATTATAACATGGCTACGATTTTTGGAAGATATATTGATTTTTTTGGAAAGGTACCCAGGAAGAACTAGCATTTTTTATCACTTATCTTAACTCTACTACTTCATTTTAAGGTTTACATACAAGGTAGCTGTAGAGAGTATAGATTACCTTGATATAAGACTGGTATGGGACAGGACTAACAAGAAACTACAATCAATGCTTTTTAGAAAGAAAACATATTGTAATTCATTTCTCCACTATAACAGTTGCCATCCTATGCATCAAAAGAAAAACATAGTGAAAGGACAAACTGTATGAATTTCAAGATTAAGAAGCAATGACACTGATTTTGACAATGAGATATATACATTAATTGGCATGTTTAGAGACAGAGGATACCCGTTTAAAATGTTGATTAAAACTAGAAATTATGTTATGCAGAACAGGAACAACAGATTTATTCCGACATTAAACACAGAACCAGGTGTTAATAACAGCAACAACAAAAAAAAAGTTATGTCAACTGATAGTATGCTAGTTCTCCCATACAACAAGGATGCTTGACAATTACATCCATAGTTCATAACACTTGGAAGACAATTTTTGATCAAGACACGATGAACATCCTAGGATTGTTTCCTAGAATTACCTATAGTAGGGGTCCTAGCATTAAAAACTTATTGGAGAAGCAACAAACAAAAACAAGAGGTTTAGTCTCTAAAATGTCAAAGTGCAATGCTTGTAAGGCCTGTAAATATATTAATACAGGTCCATATGTTGCAATTGATGGTTGGTATCGTACCCTTCCATGTCCTGGAATATGCAACTGCAACACCAAGATGGTGATCTACTTAGCTACCTGTATGTCCTGTCCTGTTTTCTATGTGAGTAAAACCACTAGGAAACTCAAGGAAAGGATATTAAAACATAGTAGAGACATCAAGAAAGAGAAAAAAGAGAATGCATTATATATGCATTCTAAGAACTGTAATAATTTCAAAAAAATTCTGTTTTTTGTCATCAACAGAGTGTTTGATTATGGTAGGGGTGGAGAGTTGAACCTATACCTTGAGAAACTAGAGTTTGAGTGGCAACTAAGAACTAATGCCACTGTTTATCCTGGCATAAATGACAATTTCTCATTAGCTTTGATGTTAAAATTAAGGGCACTGGAGATTTGAAAATATTATATTTAATGTCTGTTTATTCTGGTTCCTTGGTTCCTTAAATACATACAGTACAATGTAGGTATTATGTAGTGTAACCAGTATGTATTTTTATTTAACATTTTTACTCAACAATTTTAAATTTGTTAATTTTTAACTAAGTTATACAACATTTTTATTTTATTAGCACTAGCATTTTATAACAATTTGCTATAAGTGAATTAATGTACATTTATATGTATATTTAAATGTGATTTCTATTGAACACAGCACTTTGCTCATGCTGATGTACTGTCTTTCTAAATAAGTATTCATTCATTTCCCTATTGCATTGACCATGTGACTGTATTAAGAAGTTTATTTAAGCTTGCATTTGAATTTTAACAGTTACTCTGATGAAGCCCTGGGAGCCACAGGGTGAAAGCACTTAGTCTTTTTCTGCAATAAAGTTTCGCAAGTGTTACCATTCTGTATGGTTTTAGTGGTGTTTTTTATTTTTATTTTACCAGTTTTGAGTTTCCACTCTTTTGAGTGTTTTTTTTTCTGTTATTTTAAGAGAGCAGAGTAACTTGAAACAAAAGCTTAGTTTGACCAATAGGATGCATGCTTGATTACAAAGGGAGGAAAGAGGGAGGAAAGGAGCTTTCAGGAAGTTGTAGACATTATTTTATTTATTATAGAAAATGTGAGTTGTGGATGGGGGATTTAACCACACTAAAGACCTTGTGGTGGACAGAAAGATGAAGGTGCACATCATCTTCCTCTTTTGACTGTGATCATACTTAACTGTTTACTTTCTGAACAGTGCGATCTTTACAAGTGCATGAACTGAACTACAGTCTGATGCAGAGTCAGATGCCTTATCCATTAGACCACAAGGGCAACCATAAAATTATGCTGATGGCTATGGCAGGACTTGAACCTACATCTGAAAGTCGATGTAATTCCACACAGGCAACCACAGATTTAACCCCCCCCAACTGGTAAGGCAGATAGAAAACCAGTATCCTGTACAGAAATTTCTTATATGTTGGATCAAGCCAACAGCCATTTGGTTAAACCTCGCACAAACATACTAATGTGACTCTTCCATGTGCCTTCTGTATTTGATGATGCTGTAGCTTACTCTGAAAAATCAATGACACATTGCAAGCACAAATGGAATGATTATTTATTATTGAAAATATTGTAATATACTGGGCTGTTTGACTTGAAGAGGGAAGGGACTAAACATGAATATTTAGATACACGCAAGAAATACTAATGTGGGGGTGTAATTGTAACTAGGAAACCAAACAATGTAAATAACTTCTTTTGAAAAGCTTGAAAGAACTCAAAGCAAAAAGAAAGTGGTGAATGATCCATACGTATTAAATTAGTACTGAGTTGAGCAACATTGAAAAAGAAATTCAAGCTGATGCATTCACTGTAATTTAATGGTATAAAAAATTGTCCACTAAAATATCATGACAATTTGGAGATGGCTTCCAGTCACAGCAGTTAAACTGCAGGGAGAAGGTACAGACTGAATGGCCCAAGGCCATGCTTCTCAAACCCCACTGATTTTGCAGATTGTATCTAATGTTTTTAATCAGATGCTGTCCATTAGAAAACTTTTTTTAGGTAAGCTATTGAAGATTACATTCATTCAGTGCTAGATACTACAGTTTCATTGTTATTGTTCAGAAAACACATTTTAGTGCAAAACTGTTATTTTTTTAACTGAATCACAATAATATTTTAAAAAAATGTTCCTGATTTTAGAGCATTAGGCACACCATTGTTTGGGGTTTTGGCTTTCTAAATAAGTCTTGAGCAAGGAAGTTGAGAGGTATGCCAAACAATGTATTTAAAAACTAGTAGGGAGCATGGATTAAAAATGTAGGACAGAAACAGAGAGGTTAGTGTCTGTATGCTCTGGTGTCACATAAGTAAATGCCCTCCTTGGAGTAGTACTGTTGGTAAACAAGACAACAGTACATCAGCTTAGGGACCTGTCTTGAGCTATCAATCACAGCAGCAAACAGCTCAAATTGCCTTTAGCACTTTGACAGCTAGGGCAGAGAAGTGTGAAAGATGGGAGATAAGTTGAAGGACTAGAACTCTGGCATAATAAAAGAAGGCAAATTAAACCCTTCAGAAAGAAAAAACAGTGAAATCCAGTTAGAAAACATGTATTGGGAGATGACATAGAAGGCAAAATGAATCATAATAAATGATAATTAAATATGACTGAGTGAAAAGGAGCAGGATTTGTCTGAAATAACATACAAGGTTAATGGAGAGATAGAGGCTCTCCAAATAAGATGCCTGCATGATGCAATCTTCTAAATCCACACACTGCATTATAGGATACCAAGAAGTAGACTAAAAAAAACAAAATCACATCAGGATGCTGGACCTCAGGTAGGAAGACTCTGTAATTACATATAAAATATTTTAAAAAGTATTTATAGTCCCAGAACAGTGTTAACTTGGAAATATCAAGACATGACAAAATAACAATGTTTTTTCAGTCTTTGGGAAGTTCTCCTTTAAATATGGAGTAAGAATTACAATAGCCCAAGTAAAAAATCACAACGTTGATTGCCATATGAACCACTATTTTTAAATTATTTATGTAAGAAAGTGTTACAACAGACTCATGCACCTACACATTGGTGCTAATAGAGTGGAATTCAATCAGTACACAACATTACAACCCTGCCAGCATTGCTAATAATGTGTGGTGGCAAAGATGCCCATTGAACTTATGAATAAGCAAGTTAGATACACCACGTAGAAAGCTGGAAACCATTACCATGCATGCAAGTCGCTAACTGTCTGCTGTTAATGCAGCTGGAACAGTAAAAGTTATATTGTATACTGTCAGTAGTATTTACCAATATGGCAGACACACATTATTTGTATTTAAGATATACACCCTGATCACTCTGTGCAACTATAACAAAGCTGAATATCATTTTGATTGTTTCAATGAACAGCTTATGTTCGCAAAATAAGCCATTAACATTGGAAGCACTTGTACACCTTCAGTTTTCACAAATAAAAATGCTTAGCAAATAGAATACGCAATACATTAAAGGAGAATTTAACCCAAATGTCAATTTTTATTTCCAAAAAGTGATTTTCCTTCCCTGTAATCCAACACTAAACATATTGTATACATAAAAGCATTGTTTAACAATCATTCCATTTGTTTTATGTCTGAACTTATTCTATTTGCCTTTATTTCCTGCATTTATCTCATCATCTGTTACATCATGAGGGTTACTAAGAGTGGCAGAGTAATTAGGTTAGATCACTTATTCCAGCTACAAAGCCATTAAGAAAACAATGACTGTTAAACAATGGCTTTTAAATGTGCCTTATCAGTCACAGATTGCTAGCATCACACCTCAGATAATAAGTGCAGCCTGGAGCCTGAACAAAGGCAAGGCTTTCAAGCTTAGTTTTCAGATGCAAATGAACAATAAAACAATATTTTTTTCTTATTATAAATTAGTTGTCTTTCCTTTTACTCAAACTGAGAGTGACATGAAAGAAAGAAAGAAAGAAAGAAAGAAAAAGATTTTCATCTTTGCTTATTTTCTGTTCGTATTTGATTTTGCATTTTTTTCTACACAGTATTTCGATAAAAGTACACATTTCTTCTTGTGTTTTCTCACAGCAATTTTACACTGCATAGTCTTTTGTTGAGACAAGTCAATGAACTGGGGAAGGAAGATTAACATCAAAGACTGTAATTCTAGCTACAGTATTAAAACTGTGAATGCAACACAAACCATATCAGCCCAAGTTTTTTGTTTTTCTTTCGGCTTTTCCCGGTCAGGGGTCACCACAGCGGAACTCTGGTCCACTAATGATTGGCAGTCATTTTTTATGGTGCCGAGGCGCCAGCCCGATGCCCAACCTTCAACTAAGGCACGCCCATTCGCGCATGTCTTTCGAATGTCACTTGACCGCGAGAAGGACATGCAGACTCCACACAGAAGGTGCTCCAGTCGAGAATCGAATGGGAGAACCTCTTGCTGTAAGGTGACAACACTACAGCTGCACCACCGCGGCTTCCATCATATTATATCAGCCCAAGTAACAACTGTTTATTTAATTGTTCCTTTCAACTGTAGCTCAGTATTCAAGTATGAGAAATCTGACTCTTGTGATTAATAGTTGTTATCATATACAACTATTAATCACAAGAGTCAGATTTCTCATACTTGAATACTGAGCTACAGTTGAAAGGAACAATTAAATCAACTATATCTTCAAGCCTATCATTCAAATATTCCTTAAAATACTGCATCAGAGATGGTCACTAATGCAAACCAAAAGAAGCAAAGTAATTAAAAAATATAAATTGATGCTAATAATCAAAATTAGGCAGTCACTACTGTTGTAAGCTAATGAGGGAGAAAACAACAGTAAATGACCCTCTCATCATATGGTTTCTCTCTGTCCCTCTAAAATAACATCAGGAAGGTGAAGGCATTGATTGTAAAACAAAATCATGCTACCCATGGCAGCCCCCTTTTGGGCCATTTTGAAGTATAACAAATTAGAAAATAATAATAGTAATAATAGCATTTTGCTTTGATATAGAGATATTAGTAATGCAGAAATTTCAAGATATGCTGAAACACACACACACACACACACACATACACACACACATATAGTGTGTGTGTGGTTTTCCTTTATACAGTTTCAATAAATATTTTTGGGACACGCAGTGGTGCAGTGGTAGCATTGTCACCTCACAGCAAGAGGTTTTCCGGTTCGATTCTCAGCTGGGGTGCCTTCTGTGTCGAGTCTGCATGTCCTCCCTGCGTTCTTGTGGGTTTCCTCCCACATTACAAAGACATGTGCCTGGAGCATTTCTCCCTGGGCCTCCGCTGAAAATTGGCTCATTCCAAGTCGGACTTTCCCGGTTAACAAATCTTCCCCGGGATTCATGAAGCTCGGCGCAAGGCCGGCGTAAGGCCTGCGCCGGCGGTGCATGGAATATCCGGCGCAGTAGCGCCATATACATATTAATGAGAGTGCACCGGAATCACAGACACGTGCGTAGTGTACGTGAGCGAGCCCAGGTAGGATGCGTCTGGAGGCGTGTCTAAGCCGGCAGGAGGTGAGCAACCTAATGTGCTGACAGCCACGGTCCGCCCACAATAGTAATGGCAGCAGCCAGGTCCCGTGCAGAATGAAACGCACGTACAGTACGCAACATAGTCCCCGTTCCAAATCAACGGAGAAGCAAATAGAAGCCACCAAGGCATAAGTGTACCCTTTCAAGGAGAAAGGATACGCATAAGACCGCCGCCGTCCGCAATGTACTGTCAGTGTTTACACTCAGAGAAGGTGTACAGCCGCATGTCAGCGCCCTGCACCGACATAGGAGCAGCGACTAAGGTCACACCTGTCCCCTGTGTTTGGCAGTCTCTCCATGGACAGTTGTGTCCCAAAAACGTATTAGAAATGGCTGATGTGCTACGAATGTAGGACACAATGATATCCCGTATGTAATGTAATGGTAGCATGAATTGGTTATTTCTGTAACAGAAATACCGAAATGACACAATAAACAGAATAAGCAAGGAAATTGCCACAATAATAAGCAAATTATTTAGGCAAACAAGTGAATTTCTATGCTATATAGTGACCGTTTGTATGTGTCGGCCTGTAAAGGCAGATGTGAGTCCCAGAAATATCCCAGATCGGAAAATGGAAAAGGTGGAAACCCCAGCAGCGACATGGGCATGGTCACCAGGGTTACCTGCTGTCCCAAAGTGCCATGGACAGTCCCTGATTGGACAATCGTGTCCCTGCAACAATCGTAAAAATGGAAAATGACCTGCGATCCCCTGCCACGCAAATTCCCGCAATATACATGTAAATAGTAGCATAAAACATATACATTATGGTATGGAACACAGACATGGCATAAGAAAATAAATAAGGAACCCAAACGCTAACAGAATAGGCTCATAGTATGGCAAACAAGTGAAGTTCTGTCAACTGCACTAGCCCTGGGTATGTGTAGTCCTGCAAATATCGAAGTGTCCACATAACATGCCCCACCATGGGCATTGGAAAAGGTGCCAACCATAATGGTCACAAGCAGTAGTGACAGTACATAGCCGGGTAGCTGTGCCGACATAACAACAGTAAGGAAGCAAGATACCCCAAACACAGGCAAACATGTGCATAGCAACATATCCCAGACCCAGCAACATCTTTGTTGCATACACCGGATGGTGTATGATGAAGTGTAATATCCAGAAGCAGAACACATGCATTCGGATGTACTACACAATAGCCTCATTGTACATGTCAGTCACACCCATGTATACCCCTGCACCCAAACCTGCTAGCATCCGTGTGCAGCTATACAACCACACACAATGTGCATACCTGAACTGTGGTAAGATGTTTGTGTTAGGCAATGCCACGCTGGCAAATCATTACCCACATGTCAGCAACCCACCGCAGGTACAGATATGTAAATGGCTGCATGTGAATGTGTCAGCAGAATGTGTACATCCGGCATGTAGTATGTACCCGTCCAAACCATCTAGGTTTGCATACGACACGGTGCACATAAGTGTACACATGTGGACAAGTCGGTCGGTGGACCACCGCATCGACGATCATCTCTGCAGTGAAGTCGATCACATATAGCGGAACAGGTGCCTAACACACAGGACATCCTAACAGGGTGCTACAGGCAAAGAAGGGGAAACTGGGACATCACATGTGGAGATGAGCGTGGCTGGACGGACAAATACACACGGTCAAGGTAAAGGATGGAACAACATGCATATGGCTGGATGGATGTTGTTCGTAAAATATATAGAAACACATATGAAGTTCCAGTTTACACTCGAAATACTATATAATGTATTGAATTGTACCGTACAATATGGCAACAGAACTAAGCCTGCATGTAATTGGTGAAGCTAAGCTGTACTGTGATGGAATTCTGAACCTGGCAGTAAGCAGGACAGCAGGCTCATGTCTGTCATCATTAATTATTTGCTGGGTTACAGAACAATAAATGTATGTACATGCATAACAGCACTCCTTCCCCAGAGGAGGATGGCCTTGTGAGCTCAATGGAAGATAGCAGTACAACTCCCTACCAGACAGACAAAGCAACGATCAAGAAATTAACTGTCCACTGTATCGTAACAGTCTAGGGTCCTTGAAACAGCTACAATCACAAAAGGATACTGTAATGTACAAGGTGCCTTGCAAGCCTGTGTTATTCCCATGAGAAAACAATTTAAAAGCACGAGCCCAGCACCCACGTATGTATAGACTATTGCGGACCATAGTGATGGAAATGCCCTGTGACCGACCACGCCAGTAAGTTGGGCAAATGCTGATTGTAAACACTATATAAAGAAACTGCTTACTGTATAGAGTCAGACAAAACTCCCATACTTGGACTGTACATTATTTAGCCTGCCTGTGTACACTACTAAAACTGTCCGAACCGAGCCTCCTGTGTTATCGGCTGTCACTTAGAAAAGTCTACTGATAACTACAGTCTGGTTGTAACAACTTATTTCACATCGTGATCCTTGTAATCCGAATTCCCTTGGTAAGCTACAGGTCAGAGTGCATGGCTGGTTAGACATGTACCGGAGAATATGCATAAATGGTTCTTCTTGAATGAAAAGACCTCCGACTGAATTGTTGTGTGTAAAGAGGCTGTTTACTGTCTGATCTGTGGCTGAAAAGCGGAAAACTGGATCCCAAGAAGAAAACGTGCAGCCTTAAACAGGAGGCCCAGGTAAGGAGTGTCTGCCTTTTGGTGTCTATTGTAGATCAGGGACCAGACTACATTGTGTTTCTGTTAACAGTAGTGATATCGGTCAAGACCTACCCACATACTGTTAAATCTGAACATAGGTCAGGGAACACACAGCAGAGTAAATAGTGAATGTAGACACTACAGTGGATACAGGGAAGGAGACACACGTGTTATGACAGAAGGGTACATAGCAGTCGTGTAGAGGATATGGGAGATTATTGAAGCAACAGATCATGTGATCCGCATTTGACGGGTGACGTGAAGAATATGCAATCGCAGAGAGCACATAATGTGAGTTACGCAGCAAAATGGGGTAATAAATATGACATTGATGGTATATTAGGCAACATACCGTTACTGAAACATTGTAATCGCTGAAAATCCGATGCATATGTTCCAAGGTAAACACCTGTTCCACCCTGAGAGGGATATGCCCTCTCTGGCCATCCGTGTCCTGTAAATAAACCGAACACATGTCAAATGTCCTGATATCTCAGGACAAACATTTCCCAGATATATATCAAAATGGTAGCATAAAAGAGTACCCACTGCCCACAAGGACACAGTCCGACAAGCTCTACACTTTACATATGCACAGTGGTGTCTATTGTAGGACCCAAAAATTGTGGAAAGAATCGAATAATGTGTTATTCCAACGCGTACCTGAACTCATTGTCGTCACAGGTACACATATGCACCGCAAGCGTGTTTAATGTTGCTGATAGCTGTCCATGTAATGCAGCACAGATGCACAGAAATACCCAGGGTACCGGGTCCATAGAACTGCATCCACATCACACTTCCGCACATGACGGATGTGTAATGGGTACTGTCAATTGTTGCAGTCAAGGGATTCTGGGTATGTAGACTCTGTGCTCGGTGTTGTTTCGCAGGCAATCCTTTCTCCCGCCTGGGAGGGATGTGCGTATCACCTGCCTCAGTCTCCGCTAATAATGCAAACCATACTCCGGAGAATGCTAAATGTAGGTGTGTAATGTGTACAGCCCCATACTACTGTCCAGTAGGCAATTGTCATGGATGGACACCCGTATGGCCAGAATGGCACCCACAACTGCAAACCCGGTAAATGACATAGCCGGAAGGCATAACACAGGAAATACACATAGGGACTACAGTTGACATTCCACATACAAAGCAGGACCGTGTAACACCGGCGTACACAGCACTCAATCTGCCAGCAACAGACTGAGGAGCACCCGCTACCGTACAGCATAACAGATGTGCGACCTGTGGAACACATACTAATGGCACACACACAACGTCAAGTAGGATATGTAAACTATGGCTTTCCCACCTATGAAGACAACATGGTTAAATGAATGCATAGGTAAGCAACATGTTCTGGTGGTGTTATAGTGGAAATACAGTGACGGATATGTCCCATTGGGACGTCTGCGGTTTAAATTGAGCATTTGCTAACCAGCATCTTTGGATGTATGTAATCTGTCGACAGTAGTATATCACCTGGTTATGTAGCACCATGTGGAATGGGTAGTCCAACAGACATCCGCGATTTCTGAACACACAGTATCAGTGAAACCCACTGCTCACAAGGACACAGTCCGACAAGCTCTACACTTTACATATGCACAGTG
>NC_056737.1:1958646758-1958729258 GCF_019279795.1 Protopterus annectens
CCTGAATCGCTAAGCAGCCATATTTGGCGTTATAACGCCGACGCTATGCTGGCGCCTGGCGCAAGGTTCATGAATCCCGGGGCTTAAATAAAATAAAATAATAAATAAAATAAATAAATGTATGATAGATATCTTGACATCTAATCTGTATGCATTGATGCCATCTGAATAACATTTGCATCCACACATGATAATGATCCTACTGTGCAGAAATAAGGCTGAAGATAATACAACATACCCCCTTCCCTTAGTTGGTTCTCCAGCCTGTGCACTCACTCAATAAACAGAGTTCCACTGTGTGCATGTTCTTCAACACCTGTAGGAAGAAATGCAAATAAAAGTTATGTTCTAAAATTGTGTGTTATAAGGTATAATGTTAAGGTTAGCCAGGTCTGAATGTACTCTTAGTAGATTAATTACATTATCCAGCAGTGTTATATAATTCTAGGTCACAGTTTGCATAGAGTGACATTTAAATCACAGTGCATCTGTATCACACACTAGGAGAATTGACTAAAAGCTACCAGAAGCTGGATTTAAACCAATAGCATTCCCCTATACTCACAAACAAGTCCAGAACCCTACCTACCTGATCTTTGCTATGTACAAAGAAATAAATATAAGTCTAATAACAGATCATAGGTTCATAGATTGGTACTAGGCTATCGGCCTTAAGGCTTATACAAGCCTAACCATAACAATTCCCAGGATATTTCTTCCCACAATATTTTTCTTCCCTGGACCCTGTCTAGCAAGCGACTGACATGATCCCCGGGGTGAATTTCCTATCTCCCATCCAATTGTCAAGGTTCCTTTTGAAGAGGGGCATGGAGGTGCTCTGCTTGACATGTATGGGCAGTCTATTCCAGAGTATGGGGAGTCTCTGGGTCACGAACCTTTCCCTCCAGCATGTTTTGTTCATTGTGATGACAAGGTTTAGATCCCTGGAGTGTGTGGCTCTAAGGGATTGGGATTTTTATAAGTGGAGCATGGCCAACAGCTCAGGGTTTGACATGGCCTTGTATGTTGAGCAGAGATCACCTCTGAGTAGACGATATGCCACAGAGTACAGCTGGAGTTTTTTTAGATGGTCAGCAAAGGGCATCTGCTTTAGGCCTGTGATTCTTTTAGTGAGGTATTTCTGCGGCATCTTCAGCTTTTTTTTCAGAAGTCTTGTGAGGTACATACCAAATGGGGTGTTGTACTCTATAATGAATGTAATGAAGGACGAGTACAGTGGGGCAATGACTTCCTTTTTTCTGGATGAAAAGCCCTTAGTGATGAGGTGTGTCACATAGAAGGATTTCCTGACTGTTGTGGCGATGTGGTTATTGAAGGCGAGACCACTGTCCACCTGTGTCCCTAAGTCTCTCATCACACTTTCAGTGTTTAGTGTACTGCCACCTATGTGGTAATTCATGGGTACATGTTTTTCCCAAAGGGGATAACTATACATTTCTTGGCATTAAGCTTGAGCCCATGGCTCTGGCACCAAGCATCTGTTTCTGTAAGGCCCTTTTGTAGAATATCTACATCATTTGGGGATTCAATAATGGCTCCCAGCTTGCAGTCATCTGCGAACTTTGTTAGCCAGAGTCCCTTAGTGTTGGCCTGTACTTCAGAGAAGTAGATGCCAAACAAGAGCATTCCCAGGACTGAAACCTGAGGTACTCCACTTGTCACTTGTCTGGATCTGGATTTGGAGTTGGCTACTTTTACAGTCTGGGTTCTGTCAGTAAGCCAGTTGGCAACCCATTGAGTGATGTAGGGATTTATGCCCAGCTTAGTAAATTGATCTATGATTCCAGAGTGGGGGGGTGGTGTCGAAGGCCGTGGCGAGGTCCAGAAAGGCTGCGTGGACTGCCTTACACTTGTCCACCACTCTGGAGATTAATTCAAAGAAGTTAATCAGGTTCAGGAGACAAGATCGGCCCTTCACGAACCTAAACTGGGTGGGGTCCAGCATTTGAAGGTTGCCAATGTCTTTGTTTATAAGTTCCATGATAATGCATTCCATACCCTTGCAGATCAGGCTTGTCAGACTGATGGGATGGTAGTTCCTGGGATCCAAGGTGGATCCCCCCTTGTGGAGTGGGATAACTGTAGCTGTGTGCCACTCAGTGGGCACGAAGCCTGAGGTGAGGCTATGATTAAACATGACATTTAGGTGAGGTGTCAGTTCATTTTGTAGTTCATGTAGTACACAGCCCGGGATGTCATCTGGTCCCATGGATGCTGTATTCTTAGCTTTGGATAGTGCGGTTTCTACCTGTGTGGCCATGATTACTGGAATTTGGCAATCTTTTGGTATTGAAATGGGCCCTTTATTGGGTGAGAGGGGGGTGAAGTTGACACTAAATCGATCTACCAGGATATTGGCAATATCCTTGGGATCAGTATACTTAATGCCATTCTGTTGTAGCTCAGAGCAGATCTGAGCATTGCCATTTAGATTCTTGACATAACCATAGAATGCCTTGTGGTTGTCTTTGGAATCTTTGGCAATTTTATTTTTGTAACTAGCTTTGGAGGATTTTATGAGGGATCTCAGCTTCTTACTGAGACTGGTCAAGGAGTTTTTTGCATCCTGGGATTTTCCTCTTTTCTGCAACAGTTTCTTTCTTCTGTTGTATAGTTTGTTTATGGCAGGGGACCACCAGATTGTCTTCCTTTTTTTGAAGGAGAGCGGCTTGGTTCTATTTGGGATGGCACAATTCATGCACGAGTAGATGTGCTCGTACTGTGCCTTAGTGTAGGATTCAGCAGTCGAAATTTCAGATCCCATCTGCGTGGGTGTCATGAAGTTTGTCACTTTTGACTTGAGTAGCATGAAGTTGGCTTTGGAGAAGTTTTTTCCAGAGATTTTCTTACTGGGGGTGGGGGTGGGATGTAGATGTCAAGGGTGATTTGCTTATAGTCAGACCTGACCAATGAGGGGGTGACCACTGGTGTGGAGCATCTATCCCCCATGTTGGCAATGACCAGGTCTAGGATATTGGAGCCCCTGGTGGGACAATGGATTAGTTGATCCAGGGCATTGGAATTTATGAATTCCAAGAACCATTGGGAAAAGGTGTTGGTACCAGAATAGTTTTCCCAGTTAATGGCAGGGTAGTTTAAATCACCCAGTATTATGGTGTTTGGTTGTATCTTAATATTTTCCAGTATGTTTAGAAAGGTGTAGTGAGAATCTTGAGGCATGGTGGGGGATCTGTAGCAACCTACAATTTGGATTGCAGTCTTACCTAGTGTTAGTTGCACCTGGAGAATTTCAGATGCATTGTGTTGGGCAACTAGCCTGGAGGTGTGAATATCCTTGGTGAATATGGACAATCCTCCGCCTTTAGTGTTTTGGTCTTGGTTTGTTGGCCAAAAAGTGTGGTAAAAGTTGTAGCCTAGTATTGCAGGGGTGCTGTCTGGAGCCTTGAACCAGGTCTCAGTTACTACACAGATATCGATGTCCTCCATTTTTTGGAGTGCCTCGAGAGAGTGCATTTTGAGGTTTAGACTTCTAGCATTGAGTAGCATTACCTTCAGATTTTGCATGCTTGTATCTGTTACGGTGGTGGTTTTGTCCTTTGAACCTTGCCTAAAAAAGGCACTATAGGGGTGGCAAGAGCTTTAGCCAGTAACCTGAATCCCAGGGGTGACAGGTGCAGACCATCTCTGGCAAAGCATCGTGGGTTGTCGATCATATCTTCCCAGGCAAACAGATACTGGATCCTATTTGAATGACACCAGAAGCTTAGCCAATTGTTGAAGTCAATCATTTTGTCCTTATACTGTGGTATCATTCTGGTGAAGGCAGGATGCTACTCAGGGCTAGGGTCATACCTGCCTGGGCCACATGATCCAAGAGCTCTTTTATGTCCCTTTTCATGCAGCCCAGGGAGGTACATCTCAAGTCATTTACTCCAACATGGACAATGACAGAGTCGTATTTGTTCTTGTTGTGGAGTGACTTGCGTGCATGCGTTATGTGGTGGATCCTGGCACCCGACAGACAGCTGACTGTAATTTTCTACTTGTTCAGTCTGGTGAGTGGGACATCAGTGTGCCTGACTATAGAGTCACCTATGACTAAAGTGTTGGGTACATTGTCTTGCCTTAGGGGCTGTTGTTGGGTGGCACACTGGTGGTGTGAGCTATGTGTTACTTTGGTTGTGACTGGTGTTTGTTTGCATTTCAGTTTTGGAGGTCCTTGTTGCTTGGGCAGGTTAATGTTAAGGGCCTCCTGATATGTTGGTTTAGTGCTGCTATGTGTAGGTGTTGATGGTGTTGGTTTTGAAGGGCTGTGTGTTGCTTGAGGTGTAGTGCAGGTGTTAACCTTCTCCTCTTGACTGTCTAGCACAATCTTGGCTGGAGAGAGTTTTGCTTCCAGTTTGACTATGTAAGTGCATCTCTTGCAGGGTGTAGTGTTGGGTGATAGGAGGAAAGGGTTGTCTGTGTACATGAGGCAGTTGCTACATAGCCCCAGTATGCCCAGATTCACCAGGTGGACAGAAGAAATCACCAGACGCTGACACTTGGACATGCTTGTTTAGGTGCTTTTTTTGTAAAGTACAAGAGATGTTTTCCCTTACCTTTGCAAGGTACTTTGCAATCATATGCTGTTAATTGCCTACAATTAATTTCTCCTTATTGACAAGGAGAGTTGAATGCTTGTATCAGTTTAAGGCTTCCTAGTGCTTTCCAGCAAGTTCTAGAGCAAGTGCTAGTCACAGGAGTTCAGATTTTAGTGCTACTACTGAGAAACCAGCTAGTTCTAAGGGAAAATTTGAAGAGCAGACTTTCTGGCACCTGGAATAGTTTAACCATAGCCCTGCAGTTCTGCACAATGCAAAAAATGAGCAAACACACTCATTTGTAAGCCAGTTGAAAGGGATAGAAATCAACCCAAAAAGGCTAATAAAATTACAATTTCAGAGCTGGAAACCACTCCTCTAGTGTTAGACAGGCAGTACAATGCTCACCACTCCCACTAGTAAGCAGTAGGGCTTCCCTCTACTGCGGCAAGGTTTGGGTAGTTCTCAACACAAAAAAATAAACCCTGAGACAAGCAACGCCTAGGATCTGGACTATACTAGCCAGGAAAGGCGGGAAATGAGCAAACAAGATAGTATTTTTTTGTTAAAATTGGCTAAACAATGCAATAATACAGTAAATAAACACAGAAAAGGCTAATGCACTTGAGTGTGTAGCCCTAAACAGTAAATGCAATTAAAACTCTACAAAATTAGCAATTTAAAACTTTTTAAATGAAGCAAGGCAAGAGCACAACTGAAAAACTATTTAAGAGGCAGTAGTACAGTAGAATATGTAGGTAGTCTACATATACAGAGAAGTCTATATATACAGAATAGCAGCTAAAACCCACTTGAACAATTCAGATGCAGTGCAACCTAGAGCAACTGAGTTGTAGCAATATTAAGGCAAATACAGTTTTAATAAATGCACTAAAATATACTCTATATTTCCAAAATTTTTGAGAGGCACAGTCAGAACACAAGTCGATTCAGGCAATTTTTTTTTCAAAGAAAGGGAGAAAGAAGGAACCGAAGGAAAGGAACTAAGTGGGCTGGCCTTCTCAGGTGTTCTCTCTGTATTAGGTAGAATGAGCCAATGACAGTAGACTGGGAGGAGTGTCCCAGATCAAATTTACAGTAGGGGCGGGCAACTGCAAAGCCACCAAGTATAACAACAAGACACCAGCAACAACAAGACACCAACAGGGAGGGAGGGTGGGGAACAATACTAAAGCTATTAGCCTACACTCTTTTAGACAGTAAACACTTACAGAAATCTTTATCACAGCAGTGAGCCACAAAATGAAAGTTTTTAAACAGATAAAGGTGCAAGGAGACTCTACAGAATGCTTCTAACTGCAAACAAATCAGTTACCCATGCAGAATAGTTAATAGCAATAAAATACAGTAAAAGTATGCAGCAGGCAATAAAAAGTGCTATATATAAATTGCTAGAAGCAATAACCAGTATAAATAAGCCAAAAAAAGGATACTTATTGTTATATATCTCAGATCAAAGTTGTAGTCAATGCCCCTCCTCCACTCTGCCAAGTGTGTATAGTGATCTAGGAGTACACATTTGAAACATAACATGCCATGTGTCCCTGTCTACACATTAATAAGGTCATATAAGGTGACTTCTGGATAACATGTGAGAGAGTCCCATTGTGTCATCAGAACAATTATGTGATCTACATTGGACATATGGATCAATGTTATTGAACAAGTGCTCTGCTATATGCACAACAATGTTAAGGGGATGGCCTTAACAAGCTGAGTATATATCCCCCAGTAAGATGTGCAGCGTGTACATACTGTTATATAGCATACAGCACATAAAGGACAACTGCTGCCTAACTGGACAATAATATGCACACTCATAACAACAACAATGCACTCATATGTGTAGAATATTTTAACAATTAGGATGTCTCGAATAATGTACAAATAGATGGTGTACATCAGATATAACCGTATACATTATCATACAAAAGTATGGACGGGGAACAAAACATACAAATCAAAACAATAAAGGAATTAGGTAAGCCAATAATGAAAATAAAAATAATGAAGCAGCAAGTGAAAAAAACAAGCATATCTCACCAATAAACAGATAACTGCAAATTCATAGATTCATTTTAGGTTACCAGGCTATTTGCCCTAGGGCCTTTATAAGCCTAACCATGTTATACCCATTTTCCCTTATTGACCAAGTTGTATGGTCTATATTTGCAGAGTGAGTCTATAATCAGCACTGACTGCCCTTATCCAAGAGAGACATAGGTGAAACCCCAGGGTAAATTTGTCTAAGTTACACTTAAATAGGGTCATTCAGGAGTCCTGTTTACATGATCCAGATGAGGGGCAGCCTCTAGAATAGATATCTGTCTCTCCAGCATGTCCTGTTAATGTTGCATGCTAGGTTCAAATCCCTAGAGTGAGTGAATCTTGTCCTATTTGACTTGCAGATGTGCAGCATTTCCATTAGGGTAGGGTCTGAGACTGCTCTGTAGGCTATGCACAAGTTGCCTATCAGCAGCCTATAAGATACAGGGTATAGTGACAGGGCCTTCCATCTGACCATGTAGGTCATGTGTTGAAGGCCTTGAATTTTCTTGGTGAGAAACCTCTGAGATCTCTCCAGCTGCTGCAGGTGTCTGGTGAGGTACATACAGAAGGGACCATTGTACTCTATTAGTGGTCTGATGAGGAATGAGTATAGGAGAGTTATAACATCCATAGCTCTGGATGCAATGCCCTTACTTATGAGGTGTAAATATCTGATGGAGAATCAAACCCACAAAAGCAAGGTAACATGGACTGCAGCCATTCACATGACCTCTCATGCTAACTCTACAAATATGCCACAGTCAAGGGAGTAAAATGGTCAGATCTGCTATAAATGAAATGTGATTATAACACATACTCAAATGGAATGCACAGTCAACTGCAATGTTCTCAAAATATCTTAGCTTAGAAAAATATCAATAATAGTTTCTAATAATCATGCAATATGTAACAATGAGCATACGTTTATTTTGTTTTTGATATAAGCTGAAATAGGAACATGAAGAAATGTGTGATAATATGCAAAAGGCTTAGAAGTATCTGGAATTGCTGTGGATAATGAAGAAATGCATAATTTTCTGAAGGATTTGAGATTCTTGTAATACAAACAAAGATCACCCAAATAGGTTACAAGTAAAGCACATTTGAATTTTTAAAAGATAATATGCATGGCAATAATTAGAAGACAACAGTGGGGATCAAACCCAAAATAGTATATAAATTAAGCACGCTGTTATTGAGATAAGCCAAAAGTGGTAAACCATCAGCTATGCCACAGTGTAGTGCTTACATTTCCACATTTGAAGTGAATTCAGTCATATCACATGCAAGGTGACCTGAATTACTATTACATTTCTCTGATTCACTCAAGAAGTTATGCATGTGAACACATATTAATAAATACCTATGACAAAACTCACAAAATATAACTTTTATGATCATTGCAATGGAATAAAACATCCATTAGTGTTAACGAAGTACTTGGTATAGTATATTTTCAAAGAAGTGTGGATAATGGCAAAATGCATATTCATCCATGGCCTAGGCACTGTAGGCATTAATGCATTCTAAAAACGAAATAAGTAAAAAGATTATTTAATCGGTCACTAGGCAGCCTCGAAACACATTAATGTGGATTTAAGAAAATCATAAGACTTTGTTCGTACATGTTGTGTATATCAATACATTTGTGGAATTTAAACCTATGGATATTCTGCCGCAGTATAAAGTGCTGCATATATATTTCTACTAAAATTGATTGTGTGTAATGAGCTTTACTGCTATGATTAGCCAGGTCTGAATGTACTTTTAGTAAATCAATTACGTTATCCAGCAGTGTTATATAATTGTAGGTCACAGTTTGCATAGAGTGATGTTTAAATCACAGGGCATCTGAGTCACACACACTAGGAAAATTGACTAGAAACAACAAGAAGCTTGGCTAGGTGAACTAATGTACATCATAGTATTTTTCCAAGTGACTGGCAATTTCATTGAGATCTTTAGAATATTTACATTCCTTCGTAATACTTGATGTTACTTGCATATCCTGCACACCTACTTGTTTGGCTAAGCTAATTTGTGTATGTCCACTGTATGCACAGTTAAGCATCCAATATCTCTTAATTTAACATTTTAATTCCATTAGGAGTTCCCTAGTTATATCTGTGTATGTACTGCATATATAATACAAATGGACCCTTGTTCATATAACAGCATATGTGGTCAGTAAATGCTAACAGTAAGTACTTGGTTTTAAGGCATGGATTATGGCAATTACTGAAGGTATCTGAAGGCTGAGCTTGAATCTGAGTGATCCTGTCCTGCAAGTCATCCAGGTTACTATGCTGAAGGTCATAATTTTGGTGCTGGACCAACACCTGTCCTGTAGATCCCTGTTCATCCTTGGAGCTTCCTCGTAATCCAACTCCAAATGTTCATCTCTGCAAAATGTATTGGTTTTGCTCACATCCTCTGTTCATGTCCAGCACAGAGGGCTAGCATCTGAAGAGTCTTCTCATCAGTCCAATTGGATGCCTGGAAGCACCACAGCCTCCTCTCAGTCAACACCTTTGCTGCTGTGTTTGAAAGTTATAGAAAAATACCTTCCAAAAATGCTGAAGTCCAACTCTGTTTGCAGGTAGGAATAGTATGATATGAAAATGTATCAATATCACATTTTAAAAGTGGTCATATAGGGTGGTAGCAGACTCTTGATGGTCATTGAGCATGGGTTGCAAATATTGTCATTTAATGATACCTGCTGGGCATTTGTGCTGAACACTGTACGCTTACATTGAAGAATTGGTTAATGTGTTGAGATTTCAGAACTTAAGTGGATGTTTACAAATGGGATTCCAATACATCGTATGCTAATGATCCTCATTAATTATGTATGGCTCAAAAGGTACTTAAAAGGCATTTGATCTTAACTAACTTCACTATGAGGTATAGCTGCCTGATTACTATCATCAGAAAGGTAAGCTGTCGTACATATTAGGTCACCTACTTGCATTTCTTTTGTGGAATATTAGGTTCATTATCACTCAACTTTGTTCATATTTTTCTGTGTGACACCTCTAAAATATATTGCATGCACATATTCTGTGATATTCTCTGCACATCAAAATGTTAGTTACATAATGGATGGGGTTAGACTTCCCCATTTGCTTGCATATGGGTTCATATCCATCATTATCAGGGAAACCAGCCAGCCCTGGTGAATATCGGATATGGATGGAATCTGCTCCTATGGGTTGGTAATACAGATTCACTTTTACTTCTGAAGTAGGCTTGCAGATAACAACAATTTATGGGATTGTTCATAAGTTCTACATTTAATGACTGATTTACAGGCATTCTCTGATGCTTACTCATACAGTGGTAGCTGTGACAACATTCAGTGCGACTGGGGGAACTTCAGGATGGCCTATCATTTACCTTGGTTGTTGTCATGATATGTATTCATGATCACATAACTGTTCATTTTTTCATAAGCTGATTTTTGTTTTGCCTTAGTGTATTAGAACGTTTAACATATGTGTTTTGCACCATATCATAAAGCTTGCATTTCTGCTGCTGTCTGTCAGTGACATCAATAGCATCTGTGATGCATCCCACATGCTTGAGGTAGAATTGATAGATGTAGTTTGATGTGCATGTAACCGTGGAAACAACATTCTTTCCTACTGAAGTTGTAGCTCATTGGTTATGTGTTTGGCTCTTACTTAGTTAAATATCCGCTGACATGGGTTCAAATTCCACCTTTGCATATATGACATATTGACAGACATGGAATTAATTGATAGTTGTGCATATGTATGCTGGAGATGTCAACTGGCTATTCAGTTATATTTGTTATCTGTACATGATGGTAATATAGTTGACACAGATTTTTTTGTATAGCTATGCACTGTAAATGGTAGGTGAGGAATTGAATTGACATCTGCTTTGATGGTTGGCATGTCAATATGTGAAAACCAGCATAAAATCTGATATGTATCACCCTTTCTTTCATATTTCTTTCATATGTCCAACTGTAATAGGCAGGACAATGTTTTACCCAGAGAAAATAAAATAATCATTGAGGCTTTGTGCCAGCATGGCCAGTACTTACTAAGATGGATGGGAATACTGTATGGAGATATCAAGTGTGGATGGATCTCACCAACATTATCAGTGTTGTGAGTGGACACAACTGATCCAGGAAGGCCTGCCTGCAATGTTGCTCTAACATGACCCGTACAGCCAACAGACTCCAACACTATAAGAGGGAGAGGAATTCCAATGGCTGTGGGCCACCATTGCCTCCCCTGATGAGATAACATTGCTGGCCTCCCTCTATAATAACTGCCAGGATCATCATATACCCAGGAGAAGTATTGAGGCAGGTGTTCCAGCATGTTCAGGTATGTTTGACATTCACAAGCATTAAAGCATAATACAGCTGTCATTAAAGGGCTTACATTTACAACTATGACCTTATTTTTATATTATTGTTACAGCAGCGGAACTACACCATGTATACCACAATACCACTGATGTAGATGCACATGGTAGTATGTTATATTACCTCTACAATGTGTAGATAACACTGTCAGCAACATGTGTGATCTTGTGTGTTTCATTTGCATAGGCCCTTCAACATCAGAACAATGGCACGTATTGTCATGTGTTTCCATACTCCATGAGTGTAATCCATAGCTGCTCTATGCCTTTGCCTCCTATTCTGACTGAGGAGTATTCTTGCATGTCATTTGCCTTTCATTTTAAACTACAAGTACATCTTTGAGTCACATGGTGCATTCCCCATCAGGCACAGACAGACCTGGTAAGGTTGTTAATGTTGATGCTATAATGCAAACAGACCTGGGATCTTTGATATCAATGTTGGCTTGCTGTCTTCACAACCACCTAATCTGGATATCAGCACCAATTGTCATGGAAGTATTTCCCTATTCTGTTAATGTGATTGATAGCTGTTGTGTGCCTCTGTCTCCTGTTATGACTGAGAAGTATACTCAGGTGTTGTTTGTGTTACATTTTGGTTCTGTTTTACTCTGGATGATTCATTCCCCAACCAGTGAGGACAGGACAGGTAAAGAAGTCCATAGGGTTACTCTGTTTCAATATTGTTAAATACATCTGTGACCTTCATGACTAAAGCAGTCTTGTTCACATGCACTTGCCATTTAGAATATGTATATTGCATCTGCTATGTGTTCTACATCATATTGAATGCTACATGATGCCTTGTACGTACTTATTAATGACTTGTGTATGCGCCTCTTTTTACATGACAGTGGCATTTCAACCTACAACACTGGTAGTGAAGTCAGAGAAGGACATATCTGGTAGGTTTTAGTAGCTGTTTTTCACATTGTCCATTATATTTGCTTGATTTGTGCCTGACATGGCATACCTCTGCTTTGTAGAGCCCCAGTATCACCCACAGGGATGTAGACCTGGTAAGTCAATATCCCCATGATTATGCATTGTAGTCAAATAGTTGTCTAATAATGTCATTTATGGATTGCCTTATCTGACTTTTGTGAATGTATATGATGTATCTCATCTGGTTGTATTTTCAGTACATCCACTCCCTGTCTCTTCCAGTAGCCTGTCCACTAATCTTGAGGTGGGATGTGATGTTCCTCACTCTAACAGTATGTCCAGTGGCACACAGGCCACTGTGTTGAGTTCATTGTCCAGCCTGAAAGGAAACAGTCATGTGCATCATGGTGTAGTCTCTGATAGGGAAGATAGTGTGGCTGGATATTCTGATGATGTGGAGACATCAGCTGAGGGACATGATGATGACCATGACCCACTTCCCCAATGTTGGGTCTGGTAATGTTGGTGACACTAACCCATGATGGACTGATATTGTCCATTGGAGTACACATGAGATTGTAGCTGATGTACAGGGATACATATCAGTGGGTGTCTGCTTACTGTCATAGGTGCATGAACATTCACAGTGATGCCCTGGCTATGAACTGAATGCACTTGTCCATCCATAACTCATGTAACACACCAGCTGTGTGTGTTACATGAAGGTCAGAAGTGCAGACAAGGAGAAGTCATGGCAGCATTGGCAGTATAGCATGATGGTGTATTATCTGTTATACGCACTGTTGAAAGCCATGTTATGGCAGTGCTTCTATACCTCTGTTGCTGTATTTCAAACAATAATTAATGTTACAGTGGCTGATGTGTACTGTCTGTCACTGATGATCTGCATAACTGAATAAATTCCTACATCTATATGACTAATGCTGCAGCAATAAGCTGTGCACTATAGTGCTGATGTATGTGTGAAATTCAATATAAGACATGCAAGGTGATCCTTGTTTGTGACATAAATATATTTCATTTGGCCAGTCCTTCACATGTTGTCATTGCTTATGTTGCTGTATGCTGCATCGTGTGTTAGCCAGACCTTCACATGTTATCAATACTTATGTTACTGTATGCTGCATAGTGTGCTGTTTGATACTGTTATACCTCACTATGCTAAATATGATGCATCAATGTTGCTGTACAACCCCTGCAATTAGGTTATGTTTGTGGTGATTCATTCCCATACACTACATAGTCCTAGGTTTGTTATAGTACTGGCTGTTGTTCAGCTAACTTCACATGCTACTTTTCTGTATGATGATATTCTACCTGGACAACCACACTTTCTGATATGTACACCTCAACAGTGCCACAAATATGCCAGTGTGGTATTATTTGGTGTTGTACCTTCCAGAGCATATATCTGTGGTGATGTTTCAACTGTAGATACCCAGATGTGTTCCTTGTTATCTCATGGTATGTGTATAAGGTACTACAAGAGAATCATATGCTTATGGTATGTATGATGTTCAATGTGGATGACTAATGGGCTGTTTCCATTAGTTGTACTCTGTGCCACTGTCATGGGGCAAGACTGTGTGAGCATCACTGTTTTATCTGTGTACTTCTGTATGTGTGGCTTGTCATGACTCAAAGCTGTGGATCAGATGCCACTGTGCTGCCTGAGTTAGGACATAAGGGAACTACCTCTGTCACCCACACCTAATTATTCTCACCACCCTTGTGTCCTCCTGCTTATCTTGTAAAACCTCTAATAGTTCTGCATTTGACATCTGGGATTCTGTGGGTAGGTCACCCACATCTGCATTTGGTAGGTTACTGTGTTTTAATGTTATCATGTTGTGCAATATGGTACACACAGTGACCATCTATGATGTCTTTTCTGGTGTGTAATGTAGTAAACTAATCTTGCTTTCAGCATGTCAAACACATGCTCAATGGATTCTATGTAATGGGGTGTGCTCTGTTGTATGCATCTTCTGCAGGAATAGCTGAGGTTCTGCATGCCACATATGTCAAGGCTCCAGTGGATAACCACAGTCACCTGTTTATAGAAAGAAAATGGCACATTTAATTTTCATGCATACTGTTGACAGGTCTAGATTCAGATTACATTATAGCTGTGGTCCGTTACTTACTTACTGGGTAGGAAACCCTAAGGTATTTCACCATATTGGAAAGTGTTCCTCAGAGCACTTTCCCACCAAAGTGCTGCATCATGCATACTACCAGGGTGTGTTGCCATGATACCGGTAATGAGACCATTTGCTAAACACCCCGCCTGACAGTTGAGTGATGGCCACCCCTTTCTATTGATGTACAATTCAGCACTGAGTACAGCTGAGGTTTTCACTGCAATGTAGCAGTCAATTGTACTGAGGACATAAAGAAGTTGTCAATGTCATAGAACTGTTGCATTACACTTCTGCACTCCATGACTTCTGTTGGGAAGTAGATGTAGTCATCCATGTTGGTGCACATCACTGCTGGGAACTTTTCTAGAATACAAATGATGGCTGTCTGGGACACTTCTACATCTTCTCCCATATGCAACTGTAATGTCCAGAGGCCAGTATAGCCAGAATCAGGCACACTTTTGTTTTATCACTATTGTGTTACCCCACAGACTGGAGGTGCGCACATCCTGTACCAGCTCTCTATATAATCTATATCTATCTATTATTGCCTGATCAGAGATCTGACTTATCTGAAGCCTGGTTCATCACCTACGTGACTGCCATCTAGGATGCATTATCAGATTCTCTTCTGTTATGGCTTGAAGTCCCCCTGTCTGATGTAATGCATTAAATCCAGCTTGAATTTTTAAGTGACATTTGTGCAATACACAGGGTTGCTTAGAATGTTGCAGTAAATAGTAAAGTTAAAGATAAGCACAAATAGCCTGCACTGAGTACTTTCAGAAAATTGTCAGTGAAGTACTCTGCCACATTTTATTTGCATTGGGTGTACCTGTTGTTTTTTGTCATCTGGTACACATGAGCAGAGTTGGCAATTACACTACACTGAATAGGTAATTGGTCCTGTTTTAGCTTCTGTAACCCATTTACATCATTCGCTGATATGCTGATGTCTTTTTTCACATTTTATTTGCATTGGGTGTACCTGTTGTGTTTTGTCATCTGGGGCACATGAGCAAAGTTGGCAATTACACTATACTGAATAGATATTGGTTCTGTTTTAGCTTCTGTTACCCATTCACATCATTCGCTGATATGCTGACATCTTCCTTCAGCATGCTGTGCTATCCACACTTTCATTTAGAATCAGTCCAAAAGATTAATGTTTTAAAATTATTGCATTTCACTGTATGCTTATAAAGTTCTTTTTTTCATTTTTCTTTTTTATTTCATGACTCTGTTCATAAATTCTAACATTTATTTTCCTAATATCATTTCCAATATAGAAAGAATGGCATGTCCAACATTGTAGAACATATATTATAATAATGGTGGTACAAATACAATATTTAGGAGCCAAAAGGCTCCTGTCAATGCTGCTACAGGAAAAAAAGTGGCAATTTGCTATAAACCTGCATTGATTGCAACACTTGCTTGAAAAAGTTCCCTTAATTCTCACAATGCCTGTATTTTTTTTATTATGGATTCTCTCAAAACTTTCCTTCTTCCACTACATATTTAACCAAGGGATTTTCCCCTAAGATTCACCCGTTGCTTTTGGTAATAGTCTTAATTTCTAGTTTATCTATGGTATTAGCCATTATTATACTCATTGTGCATTCTTTGTTACCATTTTTTTCCTATTATCAAATACGTTAACATCAGTTTGAGGTCTGTATTCACTCTTCCTTATTAATTTCACTCTTTTCTTACATTTGATAACCATTTGCACAGGATAACCCCTCTCCAATAATTTTACAGCAACAGATGATAATTCACTTTCAAAACCATGCTGAGTGGTAGATAATCTGTTAGCGTTTACCATTTGTCCCTTGGTTATGTTTTCCTTTGAATGTTTAGAAAGCATGCTATCAAATTTCACGTAACTATTGTTTGCTACCTCTTTCCTAGCTCTATACCTCTCATCTCCTAAGCTTTTCTGCAACTTAATATCTAAAAACATTGCTGCACCTACTTGACAAGAATGTAAATTTTAAAAAAGGAATATTATTATTAAGATATCTTTTGAAGTCTTCCAATATGATTTCATCCACAGACCACACAAAAAGGGCACCAGCAATAAATCTAAAGTATATTTTTACAAAACATATATAAAAAAACACTATCATAAAGGTACAGTTCTTCCAATATCCCAACACTATATTTGCATAGCTGGGGGCCATTGTTACCCCCTTAGCCATACTACATATTTGTTGATAGTATTTCTTTTTAAAATAAAATAATTTAACTTTGTCAGCTCTAAACAAGAGGTCAAAAAATCAGATTCTGTAGAGGTGAAATTCCTATGTTCTATAAGATATTATTTAATCCATTTTATTCCAAAGTCAGTCAGAGTAACTGCATAAAGACTGGATGCATGTGCTGCCACTAACCAATCATCAATACAAAAATTATTGATATTGATTTTTTGTATACAATCAGTAGAATCCAAAATGATATCCTTAGATAGTTCTATTAGAATTAACTTTCCCCGAGATTTGGAGCAATTTTTGGCATCCTCAAACTTCATTATGATTCTCAAGACTAGCCCCCACCCCCACACACACACACACACACACACACACACACACACATGACTTATTGTGTCGGGAGCAGCCTCTAAGACAGAACCCTTAGCAATATTTGTGGAACACAAACTGAAGCCTCTGGTAAAACAAATTAAATCTTTAGTTTCTAATAAGTGGAAACCACCAAAAGTTTATTTTTACAAAATAATTAAGAATATTATAAATAAATTGGAACATCAAGCAGTGAATAATGGGCAGAGGCAAGGAACAGAAAAGACAAGATAAAATCTTGTGCATGCCCACAATGCTTTTCTGGATTTGTTGGCAATTCATTAAGAATAATGGATTTACAACCATGATAAATCAGAAGTCATGTTCTAACTGTGAAACAAACAGTGTTCAATATTTAGCTTTCTATTACCCATGCCAAGCTTTTTATATAGGAAAGGCAAAGTGTAGTTTGCTTAGAAGGATTTATGAACACAGCGATATAAAAAAGTAATGTGACAACAATGAACTATATAAACATACTTTGATATGCATAGGACATAAAAAGTTTATGTTTTGTATATTAGAGCAATTAATCCTAGGGGTGAGCCATGGGGATTGTGAGTTGAGTTCCATTAATTATTTTGCCAGCTAAAATTAAATATATCAGAACCCCTGGCCTGAATAAGCATTTTTCAATTAGTAGTGCATTAAAATTCAGGTCTGATAAATTATAAAAACAAGGTCAATTTTCTTATTTGTATTGTATAAGTCTGTGTAGTATTTCATCTACAGTCAGCATTCCAGCTTATCTGTGTATTATAGCTAGAGCAGATAATCATTAGTTTTAAAATTATTCATTATTTATTTACATTATACAATTTAAACTCAACTTTTTACTTTTAGTTTTATAACAACTTATAACCTGCTGAGAGTTTCCATTCTCAAACTGACCAATGAATGGAGCTTTTTTCAGCAGCACAGACTCTATATGGTGCCCTAAAGAGGGAAGAGTAGTATAGACCAACCGCATTGTTTATCTACTGTGGTGCATAGTATCGTCAAGATAGGAGAACAGGTATCACAGACTGCCTGTCGTGGCAGGGCCAACCACTCGATAGTGTAAAATATGTCTGTAAGTGATTCAGTTTGGTTGACTAATATCGCCAAATGGGCATGGGTATTTGAGGGGATAAGTACTTGAGGACTCAGCCTACTCTGACCTATGCCAAGAACCATATGTGTCTCAATTGGCCAATGTGTGCCCAGCATAAAACTCAGCAGCCCTGGGTCAATATGCTACTGTCTGGACAGCGTCCAGTTGCCTAGCCTGGGTTACCTGGGATAGCTCTATTGAGTGAAAGCTGGAAATAAAACCAATCAACTTTCCATACATGAAATAAGAGTTGCTACACTGACAGGACAGAGCTTGAAAGTAGATGATATGATGGTACGGAGGAGGCTGGACATCCTGTGTATCCAAAAGACAAGATGGAAGGATGGTGTAACAAAGCCACTTGGCTTGAGATCAAGAGTCTACTACTCAGCAGGAATACAGGCTATGAATGGTGTGGAAATGTAGTGAGAGAGTGGCTTCAGAAGGCAGTGAAGTATGTCATCAGAATTAGTGACAGACTCATGGCAATCAGATTCCAGCCTAATGATAGGGAAGTATTCATAATCCCACCCTATACCCCACAGCAGGGTTGTGATAGTGAAGAGAAACGCACATTCAGAAAGCAGTTACAGGACCTACTAGATAAAGCAGGACAAGATTAACTGGTGTTGATAGTGGGTAACTTGTATAGACATATCAGGGCAGACAGACAGGCACAACAGGATATGAAGACTGCCCGGGTCCACAGGGGAGGAGCAAAAGGAATAAAGAAGGAGAGGCCATTCTAGATTTCTGTCTGGCAAATGACATGATAGTAGCCAACACATAGTTCAAAAAGAGAGACAGTCACAAGATCACATACAAGAGTGGCCAACATACTACTCAGGCAGACTTCCTCTTACTAAGGAAAGGGCACTGGGGTAGAATCAGTGATTGCAAGTCATCCACAGAGAAACAGTTGGCCCAAAGCATAAACCACTGGTTGCCAAAATCAGCTGCAAGCAGTAGTCAGAGAAGGTTCTAAGATCAACAGAGACTGGGCTAAAGACCTGAAAGTTGACTGGAGAGAAAGTAGAACAGTTCTAGCACCCCAAGAAGTGGAGGAAATAGTGGGAGTTGAAGAAGAATGGCAGTGCCTCAAAACAACATCTGTCAGGACTATAGAACAGATATGTGGTCGAGCCAGATAATGAAATAATGTACATAGGGAAATCTGGTGGTGGAATGCAGAAGTCCAGAAAGTCATCAAAAGAAAGAAGGAGTGCAGGAAAAAGTGGGAGATAGAAAAGTCAGGCCAGGCTAGAAAGGAATACTGGTTGGATAACAAAGAGACTAAGAAAGAAAATGCAATAGCAAATAACAGGGCATCAGAGGCACTAGTATACCATCTTCTAGAAAGTGACTTAGTAGGTGGCACAAAAAAACTGTATCAGGTTGCAAGGCAAAGACAGAAAGATAAAGAAGATAGTAAGGCACCCTTCATAAGGGATGTCAACAACAACAGGCTCACCAGTCCACAGGAAATCAAAGGCAGATATAAGGAGTACTTCTAGCCACTTCTGAATGAAGAAAACACCACAGAAGCTGTACTGGCCTAGGCACAGCCTATGATCAGAGAAGAAGAGAAGCCCACCATAGATGAAGTAAGAACAGCACTAAGGAAAATGAAGCCAGGGAAAGCAGCAAGCTCAGATGAGGTCACAACAGATATGATAAAGATACTGGGTGAGAAAGGGGAGAAATGGCTCCTGAGGGTACTCATAGCAGTGTGGAGAGAAAGGTGCACCACTAATGACTGGAGAATATGCATACTCATGCCTGTGTACAAAAATAAAGATGGATATCCACAACTGTGGGCAGTACAAAAGTATTAAACTGCTATGACATTGCATGATAGTTCTGGAGAGGGTGATTGATAAATGAATAGAGTAGCAGAAAGTAAGATGGAAGATGAGCAGTTCAGATTTACAACAGGATGCAGCACAACTGACCCAATGTTTGCAATGAGACAGATACCTGAGAAGAAGGTAGAGATCAGGAAAGAGTCCAGTTGGACATTCCAAGACTTAGATAAAGCATATGAAAAGGTCTCAAGAAAGCTGATTTGGGCAGTGCTTCAGTGGTTTGAAGTCCCAGAAACATTGGTAGAATTAGTGCAGGTTACATACAAGGACCCAGTCACTCATGTACAAGCAGTGTTTAGTCTCACAGAGGAGTTCCCAGTGGGAGTGGGTGTGTATCAGCTTTAGCTCTGAGCTCGTTGCTGCTCATATTGGTGATGGACTACATTAGCAAATACAGCAGAGGGGACAGATCAACCAAGTTGCGGTATGCAGATGATCTGGCATTACAGGCAGACTCTGAGCAAGAATTTCAGCAGAGGATAGGGGAATGGAATGGAAAAGCTGAAGGCACATGGGATGAAACTGAGTACAGATAAGACAGTGGTAATGGCAGCAAACTGGGGCGATCAGAGGCTGAGAACTGAGATAGAAGGGAAGATAGTGGGAGAGTTGATTGAGGAAAAGGGAAGTCTGAATGAAGTGGTCAAAGCTAGGATCACAGGGGCTATAGCCAACTAGCATAGAGTGTCAGGTGTAGTGTATGACAGAAGAATGTCAGAGAATCTGAAAAGTAAAGTGTACAAATCAGTGGTTTGACCAGTACTACTGTATGGTGCAGAAACCTTGGCAGAAAAGGCACAGCAGATGATAAAGCTAGAGGTGATGGAAATGAAGTGCCTGAGACAAGTGGTAGGATGCACACTGTGGGACAGTTGAATAATGGAGAAATAAGAGCAAAAGACAAAATAACCCCAATTGCAGAAAACTTCAAAGAGAACAAATTGGAACAAGTGCAGAAGGGCAGAAGACAATCTGGTGAAGATTTGGGCAGACAGGAAAAAGACAAGAGGAAACAAGGGTGTCCATCAAAGAGGTGGAAGGATTGTGTGAGAGATAATCTGTGACAGTCAGGCATGAGTGTCGAAGAAGGCAGGAATGTGTCATTAAATCTAGAGAGATGATGACAGTTAACATGACACCCTGACCTCAAGTAGAAAATGGAAGAACAGGGGGATGATATTGATTTTATAACAAGTTGTTTGCATGAGTAGAGGCTGCTATGTTTACATACACTGCAGTACAATCATTTAGCAGTTTTAGTTTTCCTATTTCTAACTCATTTATTTTTTGTGATATGTATTTTAATATCTAACGTTATTGGTCATGTGACTAATTTAAGATATGTAACGGGTAACGGTTAGCTGATATATTGTTAAATCAGTTCTGATTAAGTCCCAGATAGAGATGAAAGTGCTTAACTGAGTTTTACAAAATTAGTGTTTTACCAACAAACTGATTTCAATAAAGTATTTTAGCTACAGCTTTATTGTCTGCAGACCATTCTTGCATAGCCTTGGTAGATTGGGTGGTCTCTGATAATCTTTCTAAATCATAGGTAATGTTTTTTCTGAGCAGGACATCATGGAGTTCACACAAGTTTTTTTTTTTTTTTTAATTTAATTATTTTTTTTATTTTATTTTAACATTTGTTTACCAGGAAAGTCTGACTTGGAACAAAGCCATTTTTCAGCACAGGCCCGGGGAGAAATGCTCCAGATGCATTTCTTTGAATGGCAGGAATCCTTAATGGATGGCATATATAGTTTTTTTTTTTCTTAGCATTAGTTGTTCTTTTTAATTCATTTTACTAGTACAGTGAGCATTATCTTAAAGTTTTTATACTTTTTGTTATATCTTACATAGCTTATTTCTAGTTAGATGGAAAGGTAAATTATACCTGTTTTGCCAGCAATACTCTTTTTCTGATTGGCTAGTTGAAGTTAATATTTTGTTTTTCATTCTTTTTGTTTTAACTTGTTTTATTCTAATAAGAATGAATTTCATTTTTTAAGGTGGATATCATGTTAGGTCTTCAGAAAAGGATAACCCTTCATGAAACTGAATTTTTCATTTGTAACAGTAATAATTTGTGCTTTTATCAGAATTATCTGATAAGGCTTGGTAATAAACAGAATGGTGTATTTTATCATTTGTTTCTCATGCTAAAGAATGTTGGTCTACATAAAAGGCCTGTTCCTCAGACATTCTACTGGTGTTAACATACATTATCACAGGGACATTTTTATGTTGGCTGATACAATGCAAATAATCCAGAATTATTAAAGATTCATTCAGGTTAGATTGTTTTCTATCAAGATCACATTTTCTTCTACTGTATCTTTTTCCTTTATTTCCTTTACTTTCTCTACAAGATAAGCAACTGTCTTTATAGTTCAAGTATCTTTTACTACTGTTTTCCTCCTAAAAAATGAAAATGTTTTAGTTTGTTGTTTTATTTTATTTTATTTTACATTTGTTTACCAGGGTAGTAGACTGATCTCAGTGGATCATTTAAAGGTGCAGCCCAGGTGTGCATACAGCAGTACAAACAAGAGATAAAGTGATATACTGCATAATACAGACATATATTTTATAGAAACTTGTCAGATGTATACAACCTTTTCACATAAAAAATTAAAAGGCAATTTACAAGCAAGGTGGATATAAGAGAAAGTAATGCACATGTTGTCACTGTGGATTCTAACTAACTTAATTAAGCTAATAGGAGAAAAGAGCAAAGATAAAAAAAAAGAATAAAAAGAGATGAGGGGTAAGAAAGATTAAGGAGTGAGTAAAGATTTCATTAGAATTGCAGGGATGAGTAAGTGGAGGTGAAATGAATAGAGATAGGAAAGGTAGTGACATTAAGTGTTGTGATGAAATTGGTGACCTGGCATAAAGTCTGTATAAGAAGATGCATTTCCTAAGGTCACTTTTAAATTCTGAGTATGAGGAACCTCCACTTGGGTAGCTTGGTAGTGATTCCCAGAGTTTAGTGGCTGGTGAAGCGAAAGCATGATGGGGCAGTTTAACTAAGTTACAGATGTGGCCAGGCAAGTGTCAAGCTCATCCAGCACCATTTAACCACTAGTGTCACTACATTCAGATCATTAACTTAATACCAATGTTGCACTAAGACAACCCCTGTACCACAGCATGGTAGCTACTCACAGGTGTGCACACACTGACTAGCATTTAGTGCCAATGTGACTCAGGTGCACATGACAAGGTAGCAACTCACAGGTTGTACCACAGCAAGGTTGCCACTCACAGATGCAGACACTGACTGGATACTCAACTGCCCAGATTTTCAAAGAATGTCCAGATGTGACTCTTGTTTGGTCTGTTTTGTGGCAATCATTGATGACTGAATTCATTAAATGACAGGCATTTCAGTTTATACCCTTCAGAACATCTATGGCAACATTCAGTTTATAACAGCAATATTTAAAATTTGCCCAGATCTTTGGGGCTGGAAACCCATTATCTGTGGCTTTGTCCAGATTTGAGCTACAGCTGGCATTTAGTAGCAATGTTACATTATGACAAGCCTCTGTACTGCATCAAGGTATCCAGTCCCAAAGAGGTACACAGACACCTACACTGACTCCCCAAAGACACCCACATTGACTGGCATTTAGTAGCAATGTTGTTACATTACGACAAGCCTCTATCAAGGTAGCCAGTCCCACAGAGGTACACAAACTCCCAGACACAGACTCCCACACAGAGACAGAGACACAGACTCCCACATAGAGAGAGATAGAGACACAGACTCCCACACAGAGAGAGACAGAGACACAGACTCCCACACAGAGAGACAGAGACACAGACTCCCACACAGAGAGACAGAGACACAGACTCCCACACACACAGAGACAGAGACAGAGACTCCCACACACACAGAGACAGAGACAGAGACTCCACACACACACAGAGACAGAGACTCCCACACACACAGAGACAGAGACAGAGACTCCACACACACACAGAGACAGAGACTCCACACACACAGAGACAGAGACAGAGACTCCACACACACACAGAGACAGAGACAGAGACTCCACACACACACAGAGACAGAGACAGAGACTCCACACACACACAGAGACAGAGACAGAGACTCCACACACACACAGAGACAGAGACTCCACACAGAGACAGAGACTCCACACAGAGACAGAGACTCCACACAGAGACAGAGACTCCCACACACACACACAGACAGAGACTCCCACACACACACAGACAGAGACTCCCACACACACACAGACAGAGACTCCCACACACACACAGACAGAGACTCCCACACACACACAGACAGACAGAGACTCACACACACACACACACACACACACACAGGCAGAGACAGAGACTCCCACACACAGACTCCCACACACACACAGACTCCCACACACACACAGACTCCCACACACACACAGACTCCCACACAGACTCCCACACACAGAGACTCCCACACACAGAGACTCCCACACACAGAGACTCCCACACACAGAGACTCCCACACACACAGACTCCCACACACACAGACTCCCACACACACAGACTCCCACACACACACAGACTCCCACACACAGAGACAGAGACACAGACCCACACACACACAGACTGACCCCGAGAGAGACACACTCTCACACACACATGATAAAGAGCAGCACTACAGCAAGACTGAACATTAACACCCACACAATTACTGACATGAACAGTCACACTGCAGATGTACACAACACAGCTATGGGACACAGAAAGATTACAGACAACATAGGCAGACTCAAACCCATGCACATGAGAGTGGCATTCATTACCTCCTCAGCTTCTGACTGCTGCCACTTGTCTGTTCTTCCCTGTCCTAGCCCTTGAAGAGTCTTGCTGCTCCCAACTGTGCTGCCACTTGTCTGTTCTTCCTTTGCTTCTGTCCTAGCCCTTGAAGAGTCTTGCTGCTCCCAACTGTCATACCATCCTGATGAGTCCTGCCACTACCCTGCCACTCCACATGAGTCCTTCTGCTCCTGACAAGTCCTGCCACTCCGAGTCCAGCTGATCCTAGCTGCCTTTGCCTAACATCCTGCTAGTTCCATCCTCATGGTCCTACCTGTTGGAGAGGCGTAAACAAAACAGTGAATACACAGCATACAAGCCAGACTAAGGTACTACCTGAAATTACTGCCTGACAGCATTATAAAGATTACTGGAAAGGAAATATGAGCACATACCTAATCTACAGTTTTACTGGGATCTAATTTTCTTCCGGACAAAATCTTCAATGAGGCTGCACTCGGCCCACTTCATGCTCAATTGAGAGCACAGCTAAGCCTGAAAGTCTCTCAGGTATGTCTTTATGAGTTTCAACTTAGAAAAGCTGCGTTCTGCAGTAGCCACTGTAACAGGTGCAGTCAAATAAATGCGCATTGAAACATAAGTATTTATATATATGTCTTGCAAGTGGTAAATTTAACACAGTCAGTGGTGACGATTCATTATCAATCATTAGAAGTCAGAGTCATCAATATCACAGTGGCCACTTATTCTGTCAGTCAGTTGTTCTTTCAGAACCTTGCAGTGTTGCAGCAGTGTGTCTTCTGCAACATCACTCAAGGCTTTAATATTTGATAAAAAAGGCCTAATCAAGCTGCTGAAACATTGGATTGTTGTGTCCAGCAACAGTCTCATCTTCTCCTTCATAGTCGAAATGTGGTGCCAACATCCAGTTCTTTGTTGAAATATCAACAGATGGACTCTCATACCAAACCACTAAACATACAATGAACTGGTATGACATAAGTTCTGAGCACAGTCCTCTTGCTTGTTGATATGTTGCAGCATCATTTGTAATGCCTCAATGACTCCCTTCAACTGAAATCTTACTGCCTTGACAGAGTCTATCACAGTGGCTTCACAGTGACATTTGTGTGCCGTTTAAGATCTGCCATCTGTTTGTTGATGCTGAACAGAAAATGTTCTGCAGACATCCAAAGAATGACACTGCCTGTACTGATGAATGTGCTCCATCACTAACTATAAGATTTAAATTATGGCACATGGCACATAAAAAGCCCTTGAATTCATCTGTTTTATCTTCATGTTGCTGCCATTGTCATATCCTTGTCCTCGACAGTCATTAATGTCCAGTTGATGATTTTGAAGAGTCTTAAGAAGAGCTTCTGTCAGCCCTGCCCCAGTTGTGTCATTCACAGGCACAAATCCCAGAAAATGTTCCTCAACTGTGGCTACAGTCTGTGAAATGTCCACATACCGAACTACTACAGTCATTTGCTCTTGATTGCTGATATCTGGCGTGCAATCAAGAATCACAGAAAAGTACCTAGTGTCCTTCACCTTCCCTACTATGATCCTTAAGATAGCATTTGCAATCAACTGGATAACTTCATTCTGTATGTCCTTCCCAAGATAGTGATCCATTATCTCTTTATTACGGATTGAGTTATCTCCTTTTCAACCCTTTATTCTGTTGTCCAGTTCCTTCCACTTCATCATGCGGACATCTCGATGTAAATCTTCTTTTCTGCTCATTGACTGGGAACTGTGTTAACACACACACAGGTCCATGCATGAATGCAGCTACCCTAAACTCATCCTAATCAAGTCTGGCCAAGTCCGGATGCTGGCCTCACAGTGGTCAGACTGTAATGCAAAACCATTGTGTTGTCCTGAAGGCAGACTTTCCTGAATCTCCCTCACTGATGAGTCACAGAAAAATTTCATAATGGAACCCTGTCTCTTTGCATCCTCATTTCTCTGCTGCTGAAGCTTTCTTTTTGCTGCTCCTGAAAATATAATGCTTCATCTCTAACTGGGAATGGAAGTAAAGCAGAATTACTACATATACAGAGTCCTGAAAGACTGAAAATTACAGTTTCATGTTAGATATCTATCACTAGAGGTGAATGTCAGCTTTCCACAGATGATGCAAAAGGATGAAGTGGCACACAGACTGGGGAGACCGATTCCCCTCTCCCTCTTAGCACACAGGATCAGTGTGTACAAAATAAATAAAGGAATGTACCATGCATTACGTGGAGGGGTATGAAACAAGAAGTCCATTTCCAATCACTGAGAGAGAACAGGCTAAAAACAAACATCTGGACACAATTTTTACAAAACTCCAAACAATGGACACTGCCACATTCTCACAGGCCTCCCAAACTTTCAATAGCTATGGACCATAAAAATAAGTCATTGCAACAAAGCATATGAAGAACAGTTAGACAGCACTATAAACAGATAGCAGAACAGTGTTTGCATTAGCAGGCATTAAGATATCAAAGTCTAGGCAGAATTCTGGATGAAGTGAAAACAAAAGTCATAGCATAAACAATGTATTAAAAATACTCCAAGCAAACAATGGACACTGCAACATTCTCACAGGCATTGCATCAGTACATTGTTGGTAAACAATAGTAGCATAACAGGGTGTGCATTTGTATACATTAACTACCCTCCTGACATTAGGCAAGGTAAACAATGCACAAGTTCTCTCAACCTCCAAAGAGCATAATTCAGAACATCAGGGATAGTTAAACAGTACTATAAACCTAGACAGCTGAACAGTGTTTACATTAGCATGTATTAAGATATCAGGCTCCATCATCCTCCAAATTACATAATCCAAACAGCCAAAAATAACTCAGAAGAAGCTGTAACACTAGGGATATTCAGAACAGTATTTGCATTAGCATGCAACACAAACATTGAACACTGCAACATTCTCACAGCCACTAACTACTCTCCCAACATTGGGCTTTTTAAACAATGTACAGGTACCAGCATACTCTAAATTACATAATCCAAACAGCTAAAAATATTTAAGCAGTACTATAACCCTTAACAGAACAGTATTTGCATTAGCATGCATTAAGATACTAGTACATTCTGCAGAACCAATAATCCTGGATAAAGTGAAAACAAAAGCATAGGCATAGCATTAACAATGTCCTATTACATGACCCCATTAAAAGGCTCCAGTCAAACACTGAACACTACAACATTCTCACAGGTCCTAACCACACTCCCAAACTTTCAACATAGAAATGGACACGGAAAACATTGCAGTCATTGCATCAGTGATTAGAACATTGAAGTTATATGCAATAGTAGTTCACAAGGCTTGCATTAGTATACATTCAAAACATCTATGCCTTCAACAGCAACATTCTCACAGCTGCAAACCACCCTCCCAACATTATGCATTTATCAACCTCCTAACCTCTCAGCACAATTCAAACAGCCAAAAAACTACAGAACAAGGTGCAACAGCAGGGATAGTGTAAAACAGTACTATAAACCTAGATAGCAGAACAGCGTTTAACAAATATGTAAAAAAACTGAAAACTTACTACAAAAACTGAAAACTTACTACAAATTCAGTTGACAAATCTACCAACAGTTTCAAAAAGTAGCAGTTGAAGCCAGTTCTTATCCCGAATACAAAGATCCATTACTGAGCAGTCAGTCAACCATCTGGAAAATATACATTATACCCTTGCACAAAGGTGGAAGCTAACTTAAATTATAGGCCAAGAGCAATTCTTCCCCGCTACCTAAACTCCTAGAGGAATGCATTCATTCTCAACCAATATTTTACTTGCCACTTACCCCATACACCCAATACTATTGACTTAGACAGCAGCATCTCACAAGACTGCCCACCTATCCTGCTCTAGCCCACAAGACTGCCCACCTACCCTGCTCTAGCCAACTACAATATCCTTCTCTGTCCCATTATTTATCTCCCTCCTTTTCATCACCCCTATCCCATTCTCTCTACCGTTTACATATACAGCATAGATACTGCCAAAACAAAATCCTCTTGCTCCAAATAAGTTATACACTTTCCTCGGCAATTAAAATTAAATGTATATTACACTTCACATTCCTTATGTTGTCCCTCATATAAACAGAAGCCAAATTATTTTACATATTTCTAGCACATATACTAAAAACATTTCTTCCTGGGCATCCACTGAAAATGGATTCTATCCTACACTGTCCAGAAAACAAATGTAAAGTGAGTATAGTAAAATGAGTAAAGTAAAACTGCTATAACCACAGCCTCTCACCACCCATCCTTTTACCACCAGCACACAGACATAACACAACCTGACCCCCACCCTCTCAGGACAAAAACTCTACACAGTACCAAAATAAAACTAATACAACCACAGCCCCAAAATAAAACTAGTACCACTACAGTTCTCACCCCAAACCTCCGAGCACAAAACTGTACACAAAACTAAAATAAAACTAATGCAACTGCAGCCCACACTCCCCAAACCTCTTAGTACGAAATATGCACAAACACAAGAAATATGAACAAAAAAATAAAAATCACCCACCCCCACAAAAATAAAGTTATAACTAAACCCCAAAACTTACCTTTTTGCTTTCAACAGAAGGCTGCTTCCAATACTCTGCTCCCCTTCACGACTGAAGGCTCACCTGCTCTGTTCAGCTTCCTCAGACCACTCAGTCCCTTTGAAATTGCCCTTAAAAGGACAGTTTTGTCAGACCTTTTCAAACGTTGTCCTTAAACGGACAGTTTGTCAGACCTTTTCAGAAGTTGCCCTTAAAGGACAGTTTAAAAGAGTATAATCCACAAACCACGACCGCTGCAGATCCACGCTGATCCGTTCCTGCTGTCCGTCCTCACGCTGGTCCAAACACGCGATCACTCTGCTGCTGATAAGAAACACTCCTCTGTTGAAAAGGAAGTGATTTGCAAGGACCAATCAGGTCCTTGCTTCATCACTTCCTACTTAAAAACAAAAAGGACTTAGTTAGCAGGCTGCTGCAGCCAATCAGATCCCTTGTTTCAGCGGACCTGATTGAGTGCAGCTTGCCAATCAAAAAAAAAAAAAAACCACAAAGGGATTCTGCTGCAACCAATCAGATCCCCTGTTTCAGCGGCGGACCTGATTGGTGCAACTTGCCAGCCGCCAAAAAAAAAAACGGAAAGCGGAAATGCAGTTTTAGCGACGGCGAACAGCTAGATGTCCATGAGGCAAAGTACCGCCGGTTGGACTAGTAGAAACCAGCGGATGAGGATGATGGAGCAGCTAGACATCCACGAGTATGGATGTGGCCAGGTTGTCGATGGGTTGTGAGAAATGTCTCAGGTCATATGATGAGGTTTTAGGAAATAGTTTGTGTGCTAAAGGTGACAACAAGTCAGGTACAAGTATTTAGCAGAAGAGGGAGGCCAGCAGGAGGTCAGATATTTGCTTGACAGCCAGTCATCTAGCTTTAGCTAGACATGTGCAGTGGTGGTCTTGGTGAGATGAGTTTGCAATAAAATAGCATATTTTACTGAAGATGATTTGTATGATGGTTGTATTTTCCTTTGTTTCTCTGTGCAAATGGATTCCTTTGCCTATGGCTGCATTCACCGAGACTGTCATATGGGTGGAGAATCTTCTAGCACAGTTCAGTAGCAATTTCATTTTTGTTTTCAATGTGGTTCTGAAAATCAAGCAGAAGGAAAGTATTTTGTCATTTAATCTCACCTGTACTTCAAAGGAATCTTTACACAGAAGTACTGTTTTTGAATTACGTATCAGTACTGTTCTCATGGCTTTCAACAGTTCTGAAGCTGGCCTTCATTTTCTTTCATTTATTAATCTGTTCACTGATAATCACATCTATTACAATCTCTCCTTCTTTAGTGAATATTGTCACACTATTTCAAATAGGACTGACCTTAGGTCAACTGGTGCCCTACGCAAAAAGGCTCTACGGTGCTCCCCCCACATCACCTGGTGCCCCCATCCTGGTCTACCTACACCAAATAAATACAGGAAAAGTGCCCCTGCTAGTGTGGCACCCTAGGCAGCCTCCTATTTGGCCTATGCCTAAGGCCGGCTATGACTTCAAGTATTTCCACATTGTCATTTGTAAACAAATTGTTTTATAGGTTCATAGGTGGGTACTAGGCTATCTGCCCAAAGGCATTTATAAGCCTAGCCAGAATGTGTTGGCTTTCGCCGCCCCCTTAGAATAGTTCCCTGTGCCTCTGTCCAGTAGAGCCACTGAAGTGATCCCCGAGGTAAACTTTCTGTTTCCCATCCACTCGTCAAGTTTTCTTTTGAAGAGTGTTAGCGAGGAGCTCTGCCTAATGTAGACTGGGATCTTGTTCCAAAGCATGGGAAGTCTCTGGGACAGGAATCTATCCCTCCAGCACGTCCTATTTATTGTTGTGGTGAGGTTTAGATCCCTAGAGCGTGTGGCTCGAGGGGATAAGGTTTTCTTTAGGTGGAGCATGTCCATCAATTCTGGGTTGGACATGGCCATGTATGTCAGGCAGAGATCACCTCTGAGTAGGCGGTATGCAACCGAGTACAACTGTAGTTTCTTCAATCAAGCTGCATAGGGCATCTGTTTGAGGCCATTGATCCTCTTGGTGAGGTACTTCTGTGGTCTTTCCAGCTGTTGCAGGTGTCTTGTAAGGTACATCCCAAATGGGGCATTGTACTCTAAGATGGGTCTGATGAGTGATAAGTAGAGGGGGCACAATGACCTCTTTTGATCTGGATGCGAACCCTTTTGTGATTAGGTGGGCCATGTAGAAGGATTTTCTAGCCACTTTGGCAATGTAATTATCGAAGGTGAGATTACTATCTACTTGGGTCCCCAGATCCCTTATTATGTCTTCCGTATTTAGGGGACTACCACCTATGCGGTAGTTTGTGGGTACTTTGTTTTTTCCAAAGGGGATGACTATGTACTTTTTGGCATTTAGCTTGAGGCCATGATTTTGACACCAGGTATCCGTCTCAGTGAGACTCTTTTGGAGGATGTCTGTGTCAGCCGGAGAGTCAATTATAGCCCCTAGTTTGCAGTCGTCTGTGAACTTGGTCAGCCATAGTCCTCCTGTGCTTGCCTGTACCTCTGAGAAGTATATGCCAAACAGGAAGGATCCTAGGACTGAGCCCTGGGGAACGCCACTTGTAACTGGTTTAGAGTCAGACCAAGCTCCCACAACTCTCACCATGTGGGTTCTGTCCGTGAGCCAGTTGGCAACCCATCTTGTGACATAGGGGTTTATGTTCAGGCTGGTGAGCTTGTCTATAATACCAGAATGGGGAATGGTGTCAAAGGCCTTAGCGAGGTCTAGGTAGGCTGTGTGTACCACCTTTCCCTCATCTATAGCCTTGGTAACTGTCTCACAAAATTCCAACAGGTTTAGGAGGCATGATCTGCCCTTAACAAAGCCAAACTGGGTAGGTTCCAGTGTTTAAAGGTTCCCAATGTCTCTGTTAATAAGTTCCATGATGATGCGCTCCATAGACTTGCAGACCAAGCTAGTCAGGCTTATAGGGCGATAGTTCCCAGGGTCTGTTGTGGCTCCACCTTTGTGGAGCAGAATAACTGTTGCTGTGTGCCACTATATGGATATGTAGGCTGTGGAGAGGCTGAGTTTGAACAGTGTGTCTAGGTTAGGGGTTAGTTCATCTTTGAGCTCATGTAGGACGCAGCCTAGGACACCATCTGGTCCCATTGATGCTGTGTTTTTGGCTTTGGAGAGGGCTGTTTTAACCTGAGTGTCTGTGGTTTCAGGGAGTCTACATTCTTCTGGTATGGTTATGGGCCCTTTTGGGGGTGAGAGGGGGGTGAAGTTTGCGCTGAACCTGTCTGCCAGGATGTTGGAGATATTGGTTGGTTCAGTGTATTTTGTGCCATTCTGCACTAACTCCAAGCAGATCTGAGCAATGCCACTTAGATTTTTGACATAGCTAAAGAATGCCTTGGGGTTATCTTTGGAGTCCTTGGCAATTTTTCTTTCAAAGCTCGCCTTGGATGATTTTTTGAGGGATCGTAGTTTCTTGCTGATACTGATCAGGGAGGTCTTCTCTTCTTGGGATTTTACTCTTTTCTGTATTAGTTTCCTCCTTCTACTGTATAGCTTGTTTATGGCAGGAGTTCACCAGACAGGTTTCCTTTTCTTGAAGGAGTGAGTCTTGGTTTTGCTTGGGATGGCATGATCCATGCATTCTTGTAGCTGCCCGTAGAATGCATTAGTAAAAGATTTTGCAACTTAGACACTGTTATCCTTCAGCATGGGGGCTTTAAAACTTTCCACCTCGGTCGTAAGTAATGTGAAGTTTGCTTTTGAAAAGTTTTTCATGGTGGCTTTCCTGTCTGGGGGTAGGGGCGGAATATGGATATCCAAAGTGATTTGTTTATGGTCAGATCTAACCAGCGAGGGATTGACCTCTGGTGTGGAACACCGGTCGCCCATGTTGGTGATGACCAGGTCCAGTATGTTGTCACCTCTGATGGGAGTGTTGACCAGTTGAACCGGGGCGTTTTGAGTTTATAAATTCTAGGAAAAGTTGGACAAGGGAGGTAGTACCTGAGTAGTTCTCCCAGTTAATGTTTTGGTAATTGAAATCACCCAATATTAGGGTGTTTGGTAGGACCTTTATGTTTCCCAGTGTTTCCAGAAATGCAGAATGGGGGTCCTAGGACATGGTGGGTGATCTGTAGCAAGTTACAATTTGAATTGCAGTTTTGCCCATTGTTAGTTGCACATGGATGATCTCTGAAGCATTGTGCTGTGCCACTAACCTGGAGGTGTGGGTATCCTTGATGAATATGGATACGCCCCCGCCTTTTGTATTTCGGTTTGGGTTCTGTGGCCAAAATGTATGGTGTGAGCCTGGTAGTGCTGGTGTGCTGTCTGGAGCCTTAAACCAGGTTTCTGTTATTGCACATATATCGATTTTCTCCATACTGAGGAGTGCCTCGAGTGCGTGCATTTTGAGGTTTAGACTTCTGGCATTAAGTAGCATTACCCTCAGTTTTTTGTTACTTGTGCTATTTACAGCAGTGGGTTTGTCTTTTGAGCCTTGCCTAAAAAAGGCACTATGGGGGTGGCAAGAGCCTTGGCCAGTATTTGAAAGCCTAAGGGTGACAGGTGCAAGCCGTCTCTAGCGAAGCAGCGTGGCTTGTTGAGCATGTCATCCCAGGTGGACAGACACTGGATCCCCTTTGAATGACACTAGAAACTTAGCCAATTGTTGAAATCGAGAATTTTTTCTTTATACCGTGGTATCATTCTTGGTGAGGGCAGGATGCTACCCAGGGTCAGGGTCATACCGGCCTGGGCTACGTGATCAGAGAGCTCTTCCATGTCTCTTTTCATGTAGTCCTGGGAGGTACGGCTCAGGTCATTCACACCAACATGGACAATGACAGAGTCATATTTGTACTTGTTCTGGAGTGACCTGAGTGCTTGTGTTATGTGGCAGATCCATGCACCTGACAGGCAGCTAACAGTAACCTTCTCCTTATTCACCCTAGTGAGTGGGAAGTCAGTGTGCCTGACTATAGAGTCACCTATTACTAGTATGTTGGGTATGTTATTTTGCCTTAAGGGCTATGATTGCATGGCACACTGGTTTTGTGAAGTATGTGATTCATGGTTTGTGTTGGTGGTGGAGGTTGCTTGGAATTTTGCCTTGCAGGTCTCTGTTGGTTTTGCAGCTTTTTATTTAGAGCCTCCGAGTATGTTTTCATGTATTTATGTGTATTTTTTGCCGGTGTTGGTTTAATGGGTCTATGTAAGACTGCTGGTGTGATGCAAGTATTTCCCTTCACCTCTTCACTGGCTGATCCAGTCTTGTGCTGAGAGAGCTTAGCCACTAGTTTGGCTGTATAACTGCATCTCTTGCATGTATTAGTGTTTGGTGGTAGGAGGAGGGGGTTGTCTGTGTACATGAGGCAGTTGTAATATTGCCTCAAAATGCTCAGATTCACCAGCTGGACTGGAGAGTACACCTGAAACTGCCCTTTGGACATACCTGGATAGGTACAGTGAACTGTTTTACTGGATGGCTGGTAAGGTCGAATAAAGAGCCTTGTCCTTCTGTACAGTACAGGAGGGTCTAGTGTTAGGGTTTATAAATGCTTGCTATAAGTTTTGAGCAAGTGCAGGGCTGAGAAATGAATGGCTTGAGTGCTTAATTTGAAAGTTTGTCTAGTTCCAAGGGAAAAAAATTGAAGAGGAGACTTTGTGGAGCCGGGAATAGTTTTACTCTAGCTAACCGGCGCTGCCCGGCACGCAATACCAGGCAAATATGGTATTTATAGCAGGGAAATGAAAGCGATAGAAATTATTCCAAAATGGCCAATAAACTACTAATTTCTGGACTGAAACCACTCCTCCAGGAATAGATAGGCTGCTCAAAGCTCCCCTCTCTCACAGGTGAACCGAGAAACTTCCTTCTATCCAAGTAAGGTATGGGCAAACACAGAGGTCTGTAACACAGCCCTGAATTCAGCACTAACCTGAAAACTGAACTATACTAGCTTAGAAAGGCGGGAAACAAGGAGATATATATATATATAAATACTTTTTTTTCAGAAAATAAAGCAGGTACACTTAAAAAAACAGTTTAAAAGCACAGAAAAGGATACTTAATTGTTATATAGCGTAGATCAGAGTTGTAGTCAATGCCCCCAGTAATAAAGTAGGAAGAAACACAAATGCAGTAAAAGCCGATGAGTAAAGTGCACTTTATATATATATATATATATATATATATATATATATATATATATATATATATATATATATATATAAAGCAATAGAAAACGAACAAACTGATTTAAACAAGTTACCCATTAACCAGAAAAAAGATCAAAACTGAGCCCTGTTCCAGCAGTCTTCAAGTCAGACAAGTTCTAACTGCACACCCCTGCTTACTAGGGTGCAGGGGAACCTTCTCTAAAACAAGATGGCCTGGATCAGTGCTCAAGTTATACAAACAAAGCTAGATTCAGCAGGCCTGAATCTGGTCTATGCTACAGCAACAAGGTGCACCAATTTCAGAAAGAAACATTTCTTTGTCACTGTTTCCATTCTCTACATTTGTCATTTATCATGTATTTTTCACACACAATATGGGTCTATACCTTATGTTATTACTCAGTTATACAGTATCTGCAATTCTTTTTGTAACACTACTTATTTTCAATGACATTTATACATGCTTCATTTCTGTCTGCCTCTTTTTCGTTTACCCTGCTTTTTTACTATCACTGCCCCTATTTTTATTTGTTTGTGTTTTAATGTCCTCTTTATATGCCACAGTTTTGCCCAAATATCTAAAACACCAAAATGTCTTTTTGCATCTAGTAATTTGTTTATGGTCATTTTGGGATGGGTATTTCATTACATTGCCACTGCTGCATGAATGTAATATCTGTGACTTTATTTTTTTTATCTATGCCAATGAACTCATACTTTCCACCTAGTGCTCTCAATTTAGTATATTTGTGTGGAGTCATCTTCTTTCTGCTTTGTATTTCTGATCTTGAATAGTTCATATTTGTACTTTCCTTTTGAACACAGTGGCTGTTTGGTATGGTATATAGCTAACTGTAAGAAATATAATTCTCTACAAGATAATTTCTCCAGGGTAATTAACTATAAGCACATTTAATTAAACAGTTGGATTAATAAATGGGCTTGTGCAGTATGAGGGGCTGAAACACCACACCTCTCCATTATTAAATCTGGGGTCACATACAGCCTTTATAAAGAAATACTTAGTTGTTGTTGTTGTGTCTTTCGGCTTTTCCCGGTTAGGGGTCGCCACAGCGGAACTCCGGTCCGCTAATGATTGGCAGTAGATTTTTACGTGCCGAGTTGCCAGCTCTGATGCACAGCCTTCAATGAAGGTATGCCCATTCACGCATGTCTCCACACAGAAGACGCTCTAGCTGAGAATCGAACAGGACAACGTCTTTAGTGTGAGGCGACAGCACTACCGCAGCACCATGGTATATAAACAGGGTTTCCCTGCACTGTTTTGCACCCCAGTCAGAAAATGTACATTCATGGAACTATAAAGTCAAAATATTTAACTTCATAGCCCTGCATTCTGATGAAAGGGCATCCAGTAAAATGAATTCCATCACCTGACCATAGACCATTTAGCTTATCTTGCACATCCTAGAATCTGTAATCTAATACTGATGTGTATTCATATGTATCATATATTTGTTCCCCTTCAACGTGTGATAATGAAACAATTAATCTGTCTTGTCATGCTTATATTGTTGCATGGAAACATGGCTACTCACTTGTTCAGGTTTGATCTTATATATTTTGTAAGTCATCATCTATTTCAAATATTGGCAGGATAGGCATCACCATAGATGTTGTTCATTTCTTAACTAGGTAGGTGAAATGGTCGATCTGATCCTTTTCTGCCCTGACATGGCCATAGGGGAATGATAAATACAATATATATAGAATGTTTAGATTAAACAATCCACTAGCATGTTTTTGAAAGGTAGAAACCATGGTACCTCACTCATACACAGGAAGAACATTCAACTTCCACACTGACAGAGACTACAGGTTAGTATTGAATCTTGGCCAGTGGAGTTATAATTCAAAGATCTTAAGCTGAATCATGATGCAGAAAGCAACTTTCTCATTTTGTGTGGGTTTAAAGCTTCAAATGAGAGTTGTTTTCTGTTATTATATTATGAGTTTCTTTTTGTTTTCCCTATATTTGTAATTGCTGTTTCATGAAATTCTGATTAAAAATATTAGCTTTTAGCTTTCTACTTGACTACTGTCTTCTGTTTTGCTTTTTCTTTTGCACTCACAAAATGTACTTATGACCACAAGAAAATAATAAATGATGTTTATGTATTAGGTTGTACTTCATTCTAGCAAATAAAATCATTCATTGTAATTACAGTATCTGGCGGTATGGGGTGGAACAGATTTAAACAGATCCATGACAAAAGGCAATAAGTCTAATAGGAGTCTATGTTACGTGCACTGAAATATAGCACAGACGGATCGTGCTTTTTGAAGGCATAAAAGTAATGCTTATATGTCAGACCACGCACCATAGAGCAGTCTACTTTACTGAATAAGCAAAGTTTCATTACTTATAAACATACTGTACCTACTCACAAAATCATCCTGCACTTAGGTGTATAACACAACTTTTATGACTATCTTTCTTTGAAACTACAGCTTAGATTCTTAAATAGAATAGCAGAAAATAGGACCATGGGGAATATCAACATAATTCGTTTAATGTTTATTAAAAAAACTCTACTTCATGCTTTTTTCTAACTACCCTTTATCAATGGTTGCCTCATACACATGGTTTTGTCCAATTGTGAGCCACCATGCTTTTGCATTTTGAAAAAAGTCTTACCAGAAACAGATTGAATCTTCTTTTATTTGGCAGCCACAAATGGGAGCCTGGATGTCATATCTCATATTACAGAAGTTTTGATCACAAGTATAGGCTTCCAGACAAATTTCTAAGTTTTCTTTTTGTTTGTTTGTTTGTTTGTTTATTTTTAAATTATAGACTGGCTGTGATATGCAATATTAATTCTACGTATTTTGGCTGTTTCAACTATTTTCCTTCAAAATTTGGAAGCATATATAACTCAAAGCTCCAATTACAACCACATGTCAGAACAGTAAAAAGCTTCAATTACAACCACATGTCAGAACAGTATCACAGTAATGCGAACTTAATGTTTACAAAATCTGATTGAATTAATTATGTTTGAAATTTGATACTACTCACTTGAACTGGTCAGGAAAAAGGAACCTCATAAAATAGTTGGCATTTTAATTAAGCATGTTTTTTCTATTACATACTGAAACTGATATTTACAGATAGTCATGTTTTAAAAGTCATTTTGATCACTATAAAGCTGAGCTTAATTATTTTATAACTGGCATAGCAGCATAATGCCACAAATCCCTCCTTTGGGAGTTAGCCTGCCTGTGGCTGATACAGGGCATGAGACCGAGTCCAGTCTGGTTCATGATATGCATGTATTAATTGGGATCTCAGACAGCTAAGTCTGTGTTCCCATCTTCTGAGTTATGACAATTCCTAGAAAGCATTTTTAATGGCATGCCAAGAGCTTCAAACATTTTATATTAATTGCAGTTTCACATTCCAGTAGATCATCATCTTTTCATATAGCTTCTGAATCAGAGGTAGCAGTTCCAAAATGTGGCAACCAAGTATTTCTTTATGTACAGGCATTCTTTGGAAACAACAACTGCACCAAGACTAATTGCAAGCTTGAAGCAACATGTCATCCCAACTGTAAATTGTTTTTGAATCAGTCTGGGAATTAGCAGTGTACTCAATTAGACTCTAATTGTGAATTCAACAAATCTTTTTAAAAAAATTAAATTCAGCATTTGTAAAAGCTAAACTAGGTGACAGAACACTGATTATTTATTTTTTTATTTTGTTTCTCTCTCTTTTTATTTATTTATTTTTTTGCAGTGGAACATTAGTTCTTTAAGTGGGCATTTTTTCTGCTAGCCCAGTGGTTTACTAACCAGCATACACTTACTAGGTGTGTACAGACTATTATTTGCATGTAATTTATTTATTTTTATTTTATTTTATTTTACATTTGTTTACGGGGAATGTCCAACTGGGCCATAGTCCTATTATCAGCGGAGGCCTGAGGATAGGGTTACCACCTGTCCCACTTTGTGAGGGACAGTCCCTCTTTGGGCAATTGTGTCCTGACAAAAAATTGTAAAAATGGCAAATGTCCTGAGATTTTAGGACAAAAATTATTTCCGATATTTTATGTAATAGTTGCATAAAACAGTTATTCTGTACCTAAAATACATAAATGTTATAAGAAACAGAATAAGCAACTAAAATGCTACAAGAACAAGCTTTTATTTAGGCAAAAAAGTTAAGTTATATCCTTTGTATTGATTGTGGGTATGTGTCGGCCTGTAAAATCTGATGTTTGTACCAAAAATGTCCCACTTTGGCCATTTGAAAAGGTGGCAACCCTACCTGGGGAGAAAAGCTCCAAGCAATGAAGTTAACAAAAAAATTACAAAATAACAATGGGAAGATATTCTTAACAATAATATAACAGACTAATTTACAACATATTACAAAAATTCAAGAAGACATAGTTATAACAAATAATATAACTGGCTAATACTAGGCAATGACTGAAAAAGGAGAAAATATAGGAGAATAGATACATACAAGACAATACAGGATGCAGGGAATACAAAATTAAAAGTAGACAGTTGTTAATAGAAAAGTTTTCATAGGCTATAAAGGGAGGAAAAGCAGAGCTGTAAGAGAGAGACACTGAGGGGGAGACTAGATTATAGGTGGTTAGAAAGAAAGGTTCACCGGTAGCTAGTGAGTGATAGAAAGGTTATATTTTTAGAGATCTACTATCAGCTGAGACTAGTACAGGAGCAAAGTCAGTTTTTAGTAAGGTGTTCTTTTAGTAGTCATTTAAATGTGGAGTTGCAGGCAGTATTAAGAATTTTTTTGTGGTAAGTCGTTCCATAACCTATCTACTTGGTACGAAAATAGCGAGTCTCCATAGTTTTTGTTAGATTTGGTTACTTTCAGAAGGTTTTTGTTAGAGAACCTTAGTGAGCAAGGGCAAGAGAAAGAATGAACTAGGTCTTTGAGCACAAGGCAGTTGCTAGGGAGGTAGAATATGGAATGGGTGAAATTTAGTTGGTTAAAGGTAAGTAGGCTGGGACGTTCGAGCCATTTTAGGAACTTCACTGAGTTACAATGGTGTGGTCTGAAAAGGAGGTTTAAGGCAAATCTTGCTATCTTGTTATAGCAGCATTCGAGTTTGTTTATCAGTCTGAGGTTTGTAAAAATTGGAGATGCATATAGCAGTGTGGAAAGAAGGTGGGTTCTGGCTATGGCATGTCTAGTGGGTACAGTGAGGAAGGGTTTGATTCTGTACAGAAAGCCTAGCTTAAAATGTGTTTTCTTGATAGTTACTGTGAGGTGTTTGTCAAACCTAAGGTTATTATATATGATCACCCCTAGCAGCTTAGTGTGCTCCACTGGCTCGATAATAATATTATTAGAGGATGAGATGGTGAATGATAGTGGGGTATTGGATAGCTTGTAGCTGGTAAAGATCATGAGCTTAGTTTTACTGGCATTGAGAATAAGCTGAACGTTGGAGACAAAGTTTTCTATGTCATTGAAGGCAGTCTGGGTTGTTAGAAGAAGTGTAGCTATGGAGGGAACTGAACAAATAAAGGTAGAATCATTAGCATATTGTATGATGGAAGCACTTTGTGCAGCTGATGAGAGTTTATTTGTGAAGATAGAAAAAAGTGGTGGGCTAAGTATTGACCCTTGGGTTACACCTGCAATGACAGGTAAAAGAGAAGATAGTTGATTATGCCATTTCACAGCCTCTTAACGGTCTTTTAAGTAGCTTCTAAACCAAGAAAGAGCAGACTGGGATAGGTTTAGGTATGCTAACTCTTTCAGAAGTTTCTGATTAGAGACTGTGTCAAAAGCTTTTGACATGTCAAGAAATATAGCGGATACTTGGAGTCCGGTATTTCTGAGTTGGTTAATTGTATCAGTAAAACTGACAAGTACAGTGGTAGTGCTTTGTTTTAGTCATAAACCATGCTGGGATAGAGATAGCAGATCATTCTTTAGAAGGTATTGGAATAGTTGTGCATGTATGCATTTCTCTAGACTTTTTGCATGGGGGGTGGCTATTGTTCTGTAGTTATTGTGTTCAGTGGATATAACACCTTTGTGAAGTGGGATGATTTGTGAAATCTTCCATAGCTTAGGGATGTTTTGTTCGGTGATGGACCAATTAATTAGGATGGAGATTGGAACAGAGACAGCATCTTTTGCTATTTTAAGGAATTCATTGGGAAGATGGTCTACTGCAAGTGATGAGGGCTTGAGTCTGGAAAGTAACTTCTTAATGGTGCTAGTCTGAACAGGTTTAAAAGAGAATAAGCTGAGGTTATTTGGGGTGTGTGTAGGTATGGGAAAGGGGTTGTTATTGTTGGTATGTACCAGGGATAAGATGGAGTTAATGAAGTGAGAGTTAAACTGAGAGGTTATGCTATTATTGGACTTGGAAGTGTTGGGAGTAGGGGATGAAATGTGACTTGTTTTTAAAAGGTTATTAATGGTTTGCCAGAACTTTTGAGGATTATGCTGGAACTTATTTTGAGTGGTTGTACAGTAAGATTTTTTGTCTTTGTCTTGTTTAATTTGTTGTTTTGCTTGGTTACACAATTGGCGATAGCTGATCAGAGTTGTTTCCTTTTTAGTGTTTAAATAGTGGTACCAGGTTTTATCCCTTAGTTTAAGAAGTTTCTTGGTCTCTTTGGTAAGCACAGGGTAAGTGTTTTGATTTAGTCCGGCATTTTCTTAGTGGAGCTAGATTACCTAAAATAGTTAGGAATTTGTCATTAAAGTATTCAACTGCTTGATCAAGCTGAAGGTGCTTGAGTGGGGTCCAGTCACTTTTAGGTAGAAGACTAATAAAGATTTCTGGTGAGAAATTCTTTTTGTTGTGTATAAATTTGTAAGATATGTTTTTTACTTGGATAGACACGTTGTTTTATTAGGTAGTTGGGATTGTGATCACTTAGGTTATCTGGGAGACATCCAGATTGGTAACAGTAGGCGGGTTTATTTGTTAAGGTCCAGTCCAGTATAGATTGTTTTTACTATGCTTGTCAGCCCTAGTAGGGGAGTTTATAGTTTGATGGACGCCATGGACATTGATAAAATTAGTTGGGTTATTTGAGGTGAGGGAGGACCAGTCCAGGTTAAAGTCCCTATGATAATAGTTTCTTGACTATATGTAGAGTTGGCCCAACAGAAGAAGTTTTCTATGGTGGATGGGTTATTAGCAGGGGGGATGTAGATTGCTATAATAATGATACCTTTATTGGGATTGATTGTAATGTGAGTAGTGAGGATTTCCAGATTATTGTCATCTGGGTAGTTTGTAACAAGCTGTTTAAGGTTGAGGTTTTCTTAGTATATTATGGGAATTCCACTGCCCCATTTATGAATCCTGACAAGCATATGAATCTTATACCCAGGGGTAAGTGTTTCCATATTCTGTGTGTGATTTCAGCCATGTTTCTGTTATAACGACTATATCTAGAGAATGTTGACTAAGGGTTGTGTGAAATTTAGCGATTTTATTGACAATGCTACATAGGTTCATATTAAGAATAAGGAGATCAGTATTGATATGCTAGAGATTTGAGAAGCTTGTGATGTAAGGTATTTGTTTTGTTACAAGAGGGCCTGGATTACAGTGTTTGTCACCCCTAAATTTAATGTGAGTTAAAATGATGTGGTATGGATATTTGGGTTTGATAACTAGTTTAATATATTTGAGTGAAAAGTAAGGAATTGTTTTAGCTTGTACATATTTAAAGGAGAACAGTCCAGTAATGATATTGTTAAATAAGTATGGAGAAATAATGTAGTTGATTGGTGGAATGTGGGGGTTGTGAAAAGGTTGGTGGGTAAGTGTAAGAAGGTTACCTGTTGTTGGTGATATAAAGTAAGATGGTAAGCTGAGGTTAATAATATATATGGTATAGAGGTTGGGTAAAAATATGTGCTAGTGACATTTGTTTTCATATTCGAATTAGTAGAAGTGATAGATAATGATGAAAATAGTGTAAGAGTGTGGAGTGAGGATGAATGATTGATGGGGTGAAGTATTGGGGGTGGAGTTAAAGTTGCAATTGACCGATTAGGTAAAGAGATGTGTTGGGAGGGTAAATACAAACGAAGTGAAAGTGAGGTTGAGAATGGGTGTAGAGTAGGAGAGTGGAGTGAGCTTGAGCAGACCAAGGGCGAATGGAGCGGGAAGAACCAGGACATGGTGAGTAGGAGAAAAACAATCTATTGTATTAAAGAGAAAACAGGCAATGATATATAGTTTAAAAATACTGGTTAGTGTATTAGTGTGAATGGACAACAAGGATACAGAAGTGTTATAGAGGATGGTCTGTCAGGCTGAACTGATATTGCAAATGTATTCATAAGGAAACAGCATTTAGATATGTGTGCATTCAAAGAAACCAGGTAATGTCACTATATTAGGGGTGGGGGAAAGGAAAATAGCTACAGGGATCTACACTTAATTCTGTGCTGCAGGAAAGTACATGGAGAGGGGAAAGAAACAAGCTATTACCTGGGACAGTGTGCTCTCCAGGAAAGAAATATGAACTAAATCTATAAACTACATACAATGACTACAAAGAAGATCTCTTGATGGCTGTTGTGGAGTCCGTAGCTTATTATAGTGTGGGGCAACCACAACGGTTATAAGGCAGGATATCTTGTCTTTTTTCCAACTAAATTGTGGAGAATAAATGTAAAAAAATGACTAAAAAGAACATCTGTTGATGCCTGCTGTGGAGTCCGGATCTTATTACTACATATTATTATTAGATATGTAATATGAATTGTTTATCACATATGTAGACTAAGGAGGAATAGATGAGCTAATGGCTCTAAAATGCAAAATGTTAGCAATTCAAACTGTTAAATTGTATTTAATTTTCTTATATATATATATATATATATATATATATATATATATATATATATATATATATATATATATATATATATTTGATATACAGATGCAGATCCACAAAATATTACTGGCTCAAATAAGCATAATGCCGATTCATAGATATTAATAGCAAGAATAATCAAGTGTAAAAAATACCTAAAGTAAGCTTACTCCTATAAATCTAATAGGAGAATTTGATCACGGATTTCAGTAGGAAAGAGGAATGTGCATATTTACAAATAAAGGGAACAAAAATATATACAGGTTTTTATACACAATATGTACAATGTGTGCTGTTAAAGGATGGTCTTCAGAAGGAGGTGGTAAGGTACAGGGCTGTAGCCAGAAATCTACATTTTGTACTCAGACTTAATGTTGTTGACCCACCTCTCACCTATCATTTTAGAAATGTACTCATTCCTCAAAATGCTGCACCCAAAACACAAAAGAAGTGGACACATTAGTTTCAACTGTTAACATTTATACACATACAAAGTTATTTTTAGGGGTACAGTCCTTTGACAGAAGCATTCTGTCCATACGTCTATACTGTAAATATTAATTTACACAGTTCTACAACTGTGCTTTTTGAGTGTTGAAAATTCTAATAGATGTTAAAAAAAAAAACATACTCATTTATGTACATTGAGTACGACTAACTACATACAACCTTGGTGAGGAAGGAATATAGCAACTGAGAGAGAAAATAAGAGGATATTGGAAAATATAGAGACATTTTCAATTTGGAGCAGAATTCTAGGTAAGAAAAAAACTTTCTTAAGGTAGAAGGCAATGATTTCCATAAGCTACGGGTAATTAAAAAGGAGCAATTGTCAGTGTTAAGAAGCTTGTTGCATGGGGGGGGGGGCATATAATCAAGGGCATTGGGAAGCATACTAATTGTACACACAATATAGGTGTAGCAGACAGGCACTAGGACCCAGGGAGAAACCCATCCCATACTGAAAAGAAAACTAAGTACATAAATAAATAAAAGCTAGTCAAATACTTCAAAACAATGCCTTGGTTGGGACTGCATTGGAAACATGTTTGCACCTAATCTGGAATTCGAGTGCTTTTCTTTTGTTTCATCTCAGCTATTTAAAAGGTGATAACTGAAAAATCAATGTTATCTGGAATGAAGGGAAAAGCTGCAAGAAATCAAACTGACCTCCTTGTTCTCTGGTGTGGCTTTCCCTTAGTTCTTTATCAAGTATTGCTTAAGTGATTGGTGTTGCTGTCCCTGTGATGATGTCAAGAGAAGAGTTGTGCTTACAGGGAGGGTGGGGGGATTGTGGCTGTTTCTGTTGTATACTGGCTGCTGATCCTTGTTTGTTTTTTTTTTGCTTTTTTTCTCTGACTGCTCTCAAACTCTAGACTGTCTGTGCACAACTACTACTAACTGCTTTGTCTGGCTGTGCTTTTCTTCAGTAATGTCTACTGTTCTTTTCATCTTGACAGAGAGCATGTCTCATTCCTGCCTGAAGACGTAGGGCAGAGTAAGGTTAACAATGTAATGCAACTTATCAAGCATTTAAGAACTTGAAAGTTTTGGAACAGTCTTTTTTTTTTATATAGAAGTTGGCACGTAGTATGTTTTATTACTTTGTGTAATCCTTTACCCACAATTATTTTATCAGGGAAGGCAGCAATAATGCAATAGGTATGTTTGTGTGTGTGTGTGTGTGTGTGTGTGTGTGTGTGTGTGTGTCTGTGTGTGCGTGCATCAAGTGATAGAACTGGCTTGTCAGGGGCAGTGTAAGTTTATGTTTTAATCTGTGGACAAATAATACCAGGATTTTATTTAAAGTTACACACTGCATGGGGGCAAATAACTTTTCTGGCTGACATGACTACTGGGGACAGTTTAGTCATTATTTTTTTAACTTTCTTTGTAATCAACATTCCTTAACTTTCCTTACAATTAAACTTTAGAGGTGTGCAAAGAAGGTTTTCATAGCTTATCTAAGGGTATTGTACTGTCTAGGCGAAGCAAGTTTGAATATATTTCTAAGATGATTTTTTTTCTACTTTCCTCTCAGTCAGACATCAGGCAGGTGACTATCTTTTGTGAACGGAGGTATAGAGTCATGCTGTGTTTGCAAATTTGAGAGCAACAAATTACATTATATTACCTACATAGCTGTATGGGCTCAGCAATACCTGACAGGACCAAATCATCTTCCTCAAGGAAGAGTAAACCTGTCTGGTGGAGAGCAGTAATAAACAAACTGTATAATAAAAGGGAAAAAAATGCTGTCCAGGACCAAGAAGGCACAGGTAACAAATTGGAAGCAATCTCTCCTTTGTCTGAACAACCAAAGAAGTTCACCAGTGAAATCCTCTAAGGCTAACTTCGAGTCCAAATTGGCCACATCCACTAATGACAATCACAAGGCCTTCTTCACATATGTCCTATATCTCAAAGGTAACACCCAAATCTGCTCTGAACTTGCGGTCAATAACACAAACACCATAGATATTGCCAACCTGCTGGCAGACAGGTTCAGTGTAAACTTCAACCCCCTGTTCCCTCCATCAGTAAACCAGGACATCCCAAGCACCTGCTGCACTCCTCTCATCACTGGGAGCAAGTGTTCAATGGCCTCTCAAAGGCAAAAAATACAGTCTCCAAGGAACCGATAACATCCCTGGCTGTATCCTACATGGACTCAGGCATGAGCTCTCAGCTCCATTAGGCACCCTATTCAACCAAAGTCTGAGCACTGGCTTCATCCCAGCTGAATGGAGGACAGCCACTATCATCCTTCTACACAAAGGTGGAGCATCCACTGACCCAGGCAATTATAGACCTATCAGCCTAACTAGCCTGATCTGAAGGTCATGGAATGCATTGTCATGGACCTTATAAACAAGGACACTGGCAACCTCTAAACACTTGACCACACACAGTTTGATTTTGTCAAAGGGAGATCATGCCTATTAAACTTGGTCAACTTCTTTGAAACAGTCACCAAAGCCACGGACGAGGGGAAGACAGTGCACACTGCCTACCTTGACCTAGGTAAAGCCTTCCACACTATTCTCCACTCAGGCATAATAGATAAACTCTCACAGCTAGGCATCAACCAGCATGCTATGAGATGGGTAGCTAACTAGCTCACTGATAGAACCCATTCAGTCAAAATAGGGGAAGCCACCTCTAGCAGTAGACCTATAATGAGCGGTGTACCCCAAGGATTGGTCTTAGGTCCTCTACTGTTTGGGATATGCTTTTCTGAGGTGCAAGCCAAAACCAGTGGTCTGTGGCTGACCAGGTTTGCTGATGACTGCAAGCTGGGTACTGTTTTAAATTCCCCTAGTGATGCGAACATCCTCCAAGAGGGTCTTACCCAAACTAATAACTGGTGCCAGAAGCATGGCCTCAAACTGACTGCCAAGAAATGCATCATTATTCCCTTTGGGGAAAATGGCATCCCCACTAGTTATAACATTAATAACATATAAAGCATGCAGTCAGTCATGAGAAACTTGGACACCCAGGTTGATAGCAACCTGACTTTTGACCACCACATTGTCTCCTTTGCCCGGAAGACTTTCTACATGGCCCACCTCATAAATAAGGGTATTTCATCCAGGATGAATGAGGTCATAACATCCCTGTACTGCTCCCTTATCAGACCCATTATTGAGTACACAGCCCCCTTCAGGATGTACCTTGCCAAGCACATGTAGCAGCAGAACAGACCACAGAGGTTCCTGACCAGGAAAATCCAGGGTCTCAAACACCTATTCTATACAGGTAGGCTAAAATCCCTGCCCCTCTACTCAGTCTCGTACAGACTGCTCAGAGGTGACCTGTGTCTGGCATACAAGGCCATCTCAGACCCAGCCTTGATGGAGTTGCTACATATCCATAAGTTAAACTTCACTCGCGCAACTCACATGCAAGGCTTTAACCTGGTCTATGACATTAATAGAACTTGTTGGCAGGACAGATTCCCAAAGACTCCCCATCTGTGGAATAGACTCCCTTTCCATGTCAAGCAGAGTACCTCTCCAGCCATCTTTAAGAGGAACCTGGACAACTGGATGGGAAACAGAAAATATACCCCTGGGTTCCCACCTGTGTCCATGCTGGACAGGGGAAACAGGTGCTGACTTTGAGGAAACATGGGCCAAATTCTTGGCTAGGCTTATAAGGGACTCCGAGCCAACAGCCTCGTATCATCCTATGAACCTATACTGTCAGTGTGTGTTCTTTAAAGTCTAACACCAGAGAGGCACACAGAAGGTAGCTGTCTTGGGAATAGGAGAGAAGAGGGAAGCTGTTGTGGGTATGACAGCAACAACTTGAAATATATGATGATGGGCATTTGTTCTTTCATGTTCATTTCAATACAACACCATGGAATTGCATAGAAGGTGACTAACTTTTTATTTTTTGAGGGTAATATGGCAGGCACTATTTCCAGATATAATTTATGTATTCTTCAAACCATTTGTCATTTCACTTTATTGGGAATTATTATTTTGTCAGATTTTAACATTCAGCCTTAGACACAAACTATTTCTAATTGAAAGATAAATATAATGCTGAAATTCTTTTTTCCTCATGATTTCTGTTTTCAGGTAATCATAGATCAAAAGGAGTTGGGGATGGTATAATGGTTAAGGTGTTTACCTCATATACAGAAAGTACATGGTTTGATTTTCCCCTTTGTGGAAAATTTCTAGACATAAAATGGCCTAAAAGGGCATCTTGACTAGTACTTACCTATGAACATTTGAAAAGGTTGGAAAAGACAAGTTGAGTAACTTCTCATATGCTCACTTCCTTCTGTTTAAGGAAAGGGTAATTAGGAAAGTTGTTACCCGTCAGCAGTGTGTGTGTGGGTATGTGTGTTATGAGGATTATGGAGCTGTTAACAAGCAGTGTTCAGTAGTCAAGGGTTTGATTCCCTCAGTATCCACTGTGCTTGTTTACAACAGTGAAGTTGTCAATGAGCAGTCTGGAGTGCAGTTTCTGTCATGCACTGCTTTCTTTAATTGTTTTGAGAAACAACTTTTCAATGCTAGGCTTGATTCCCTTTTGTGGCAGTTGTGTGAATGTGTTGTTGGTATAAATAGTTAAGGTGATACTGGGGCAAAGCCTGCATCTTGTGTGTGTTTTTGGTGCATAAATGTGTGTGTGTGTGTGTGTGTGTGTGATATATATATATATATATATATATATATATATATATATATATATATATATATATATATAAAATAATATATATATGGGTCTATGTCAGAAGCTCAAGTTTTCAGAAACTAGAAATTTACCTTGCTGAAATCATATGATCGAGTTTCCAAAAAAAAAAACTACTTAAACTACTCCCCCTGGAACAAGCAGTTTCATATTTCAACACCAGGTTCCTAGCCGTCCTAGACAATTATGCTCCCATACGTAGAGTCAGAACCAAAAACAAAATAGCTCCATGGCTAACCAATACTACTAGACAAACACTAACAGCCAGAAATGCAGCATGGACCATGTGGAGAACCACCAAATCCCCTCAAGCCCATCAATTATTCAAACAATTAAGAAACAAAGCAAAAAGATCAATCCTGTCAGACAAGCAAAGCTATTATGTCAACTTACAGCACAAACACCAAAATCAACCTCAAAAATTTTGGTCAGGCTTGAATAACTACTACACCCAGGTAAATCTGCTTCCCCCACCCCAACAACCTTACACATACCCCCTGATTCTGTAGCTAAGATCTTTAACATTTTCTTCGTCGAAACTGTAAAATCCCGAGCTAATAATATATCTCCCTGCTCCTCAACTACTAGCACAGCTAATCAGCTGAATCCCCCCCTTAAAATTTGATTATATACCTACAGACTATATCATATCCTTACAAATAAATTTATACCTACTTCCCTGGCTGCAGACCAACTTCCCGCAGAGTTTCTACAAAAAGCTGCCAATGTAATAGCTTATCCTATCTTCATCTTAATCAATCGTTCTATCCAGGAATCCCACACCCCCCCCATTTGGAAAACAGCTCATATTATTCCACTTCATAAAGGTGGAAACTCCACTAAACTTTCTAACTATAGACCTATCGCCATACTATCTCCCCTAGCCAAAATAATGGAGAAATGCATACAAAAACAACTTTTAAACCACCTGACCCACAATAATTTCCTAGTATCATCCCAGCACGGTTTCAGACCAGCCCACAGTACTACCACTGCCCTTCTCACATTCTCCCACAAAATAAACCAAAATCGCAGTCAAAACCTGCTTTCCTCTGCCCTCTTCCTCGACTTGTCAAAAGCATTTGACATGGTTAACCACAACCTACTGTTAGACTCTTTCAAATCCCTGTCCATAGAAAACCCTGCAATCAAATGGTTCCATTCTTACTTGAATATTAGGCAGCAAGCAGTCCTGTGGAAAGAGCATCTATCTCCTCTTTTACCTGTCACTCTAGGAGTACCCCAAGGTTCTATTCTGGGTCCCCTCCTTTTCTCTATTTTCATAAATGACCTGCCCAAAGCTATCCCTCATACTACTACTATACAGTACGCAGACGAGTCCATGCTAATCTGCTCTGCCACAACTCCTACAGAACTATAGTCCCTATCCCAAACAACCTTCAACAAAGTAGAGAACTGGCTTAATAATCATCAGCTCTTATTAAACCCAACAAAACCAAACTTCTATTATTCTCCCCCACCCGTAAGATAACACCACCAACATTTTCAGTTTCTTTTCAGAATGGCACCATAATTTCTCCAGAACAAACTACTAAACTGCTAGGAATAATCATTGATAATAATCTAAACTACAATGCCCATATAGACAAAACTATAAAAACAGTAAACAAAAAAATAGGCTCTATGTATAGGATTAAGAAATTTCTAACCCCAACTGCCAGAACAGCCATAGCTCGCACACATCTTCTGTCATCCCTTCTCTATGCATCACCAATCCTCACTAACTTACCCAAATCAAATCTCAACAAAATCACTAAATGTTACAACAATATAGCGAGATTTGCCACAGGCTCAGAATACAGAACTCACCACTGCCACAATCTTCAAAAATTAGGTTGGCTAGAGCTACCCAACCAGATCTATTATAATCAACTCATAGTAACTCATAAAATCCTCCACCAACCTTCCCTCACCCCCAGTCTAGCTAATCTCATTACCCCATATTGCAACCTAGCATCCCTTCGCTCTTCCAGCAGAATGCTAGTACAACCTACCAAAGCCAACAACTCTGCTGGAGATTCCTTATTCTCTAACACTGCTGGTAAAAAATGGAACTCCCTTCCTGGTGAACTAACCACAGATTGTTCCTTGCCTCACTTCAAAACTAAAAACACACATGTACAATAACTAGCTATGTCCTTGTCTAAACCCTGACTAAAACTCAAATTATTCAGTCTGAGTTACTTCACTGACTTGAGTTTCAACTAAAGCTTGTCTCAGTCTTAGCTAGTCCCAGTCTAACCCGACATTACTCATATAATCTATTAAACCATCTTAGCTATCTAAGAGAATTTCCCTTTTCTCTCTCCGTACCCTCCTTCAATTAATTTTGTCTACCCCTTTATATTACCTCTTGCTTCCATTATCAGAATTGTAACCTCCGTTCTCAGCCTCTGCTGCTTTCTACCTAACCTGCCCTTCTCTTATCTCTTTCTTCCTCTCTTTCTTTATAAATGATCTTTCTTTACCTGTTTCCTCTTCTTATACCCTCATTTCTCTTACATGTTTAAATTGTTTTCTTCTCCCTTTATAGTTTCCCTCCACCTCCCATGTTATTGTTGACATTCTCTTATCCAAATAATAATTACTTTGAACCTTTTACATTATGGAACCTATTTGTATTTGTCTTTATTTTTGTTAAATTGCTTAATATCTCTGTAAATATTACCTTACTCAGGCCATTCTCTTAAATATATAACCTATGTGTATTTTTCTTTTGATTTTGTTAATTGCAAAATATTACTGTATACTGCATTTTAAATGTTTATCTGCTTGGAGCTTTTCTCCCCGGGCCTCCGCTGAAAATGGATATGTATCCAGTCAGACTTTCCCAGTTAACAAATGTAAAATAAATAAAATAAAATAAATATACACACACATACACATACACACACACACACACACACACATATATATATATATATATATATATATATATATATATATATATATATATATATATATATATATATATATATATATATATATATATAGTACGTCTTGCATGCCATTTGTATAGCAAACATTTGCTTTGAATCATTAAGTCAGCAATAACTTTTGTTAATGTTGGGGGATTTGTAGGTTAGTTTTAAAAGGTTCAGCATTTTAGACTACCGTATGAGTTATTGTTTTTATGGAGTACAATGTTGCTTTCTTCATATATGTTGATGATTTTTCCTTTAAACAGTACTTTAGTTTGTGTGGCTTTTTGTTATTTATAATTTATGTGTCAAGGTGTGTTCTTTGTTAGTTATTGTCATAGTTATGATGTGTGGAAATATTTAATGAGTGTTCGCTGTTGGTGTGTATAGGCCATTTTTTTATATTGTGTGCATCTCCCTTGCTGTCTTTGAAATATTGATTTCCATTGTTAGCAGTAATGGGAATTTTTATGTTATAATTTGATGCGTTTGATGGTGTGTGTGTGTGTGTGTGTGTGTGTGTGTGTGTGTGTGTGTGTGTGTGTGTGTGTAGGTCAGATTCTTTTTCTGAATGTGTATATTCAAAATGTATTTCTGTTGGTAGTACTGCCCTTTTTTAGTGTGCCTCTGTGTTTGTTTATTCAGATTTGTTTACCAGGATAAAGCACTGATCCACATGGACCTATTTCAGGCTCATTCCAGATGTGAAAATGAAACAATGACAAGATAATTCACTATAAAATTTTACAAGCAGAGATTGAAAAGGCAATATAGCTGCAAAATACATTCACAAAGTGCAGGTATGCCAACATTTAAAGAAGGACAGTGGTAAGAATATATTTATAATACACCAGCATATAAGATGTAAAAAGCACATAGTTTTGTTAGAGGCTCTGTTAGTAATGTATGAATACAAGTAGTAAGGAGATGAATGGGGTTAAGACAAGAAAGAGCAGGTGTTAAGTAGAGTCTGGCAAAGGAGATGGTCTTAATGGTTATGTAAAACCAGTGATGTTTGCAGGTTTAAAACTCTACCATCAGATGAGACTCTAAACTGGTGTTTCATCTGCATGAGTTGGTGGTAGCTCAGGTGGCTGTAAAATATTCCATGGCACCTATCATGTTATTGATACAGTATAATACATATTATTTACATATTTACATTATTTACATCTATTTACAAATCTCCATACATTATAAACCTCAATTTAAGCATTACCCCACTCTTTTATCTACAGCCAGAACATATTTTTTTCTAAAATCTTTGTAAAAGTCCATTTTCCATTGTATTTAATTTAATTTAGTCTCTTGTTCCATATAGTCCATGAAGAATAAAATATTAGTCTGTCTACTTTCTTCACTTCTTCCTGCTTACATGCACCATAATAACCAAATTCTATTATGTCTATATTTATTTGTTTAAATTTTAACAAACTTTTCACCCTATTATCTTTACATATTTCTTTCCACAAATTAAATTTTCACATTTCAAAAACACATGCTCAGTAGTCTCAAATTCTCCACATTTATTACATATTCTATCTTGCTTTTTTTTGTACGGCATATTTACCTTAACCAGCAAACTTTCTAATGCACAATCTTCATAAAAAATCATTACATTCTTTAATTTTTTTATAGTTATTATATCTCATCATTATAGCTTTTTTCTTATCTATTTCTAAATCTTTCCATAGATCAATACAATAAAATGCTTTCATAATACTTAAGTACCATTCCTTTCTATTTTTCTCACGTATGCTCTTTTTCCATAACACAATTTTGTTTTGGTACTGTTTCATTTCTTCATTCACAACACTTTTACTTCATTTTTTAACTTCCATTCCTTCCCACAATTCTTTGTATTTATAATCTATTATCAATTTTATCAAGTTTTTATTTTCCTTCATAATTTCATTTAGTGCCTTATATAAAATTAAAAATGCTGCATGTACTGTTGGGCTTATCTTGCTCTTCTTTCATATACAGAATCCCTCTTTTGACTGGATTCAGTGTACAGCCTCATATAAAAGAGAATATAATCATCATTAATTCCTTTTCATACTTAATAGGAATAATATAAATGTCAGCAACATAAGCATTTTTTCCTATTACCATGGTATTCAACAAGTGTGCTGTTTTTTCTATATGAAAATCTATATGCTTTCCAAAATTAGTCATATCCTTTGCTTCTTTGAGTACATTGTTGTTGTCTGTATTCATTCTTTCCAAATGTTAATCCTAATATATTTATATATTTTCATTGAACTCAACACCTCCTATCATACTTTTAAAACCAAATCCTTTACTTTTCTCTTTATTTATATTTAAACCATTTTTTTAAATGTATACTTTCCATTTACTTTTTCCATCCATACTTTAGTTTTAACAATTAATACAATATCATCCACATACTTATACATTATTGGCAATTGTACTTCCTTCATCATTTTGTATCCACCACTGCTTGCCATTTTATTAATTTACTGCACTATTGCATTCATAACTAATGAGAAAATTACACTGCTAGCTGGGCAGCCCTGCTTTATTCCACATTCTATTTTTATTTCCTCCCCAGTCCAGCCATTTGCATTTAGTTTCAAATAGTTCCATTCATAAACAGATTTAATTACTTGTAATATTTTTTGCTTACATTATATGCCTGCAAAATGCCCCATAATGATTTATATTGAATATTATCATAAGCTTTACTTATATCCCCTATCATAACCTTTGCTTCTACATTTTTATTTATGATATTGTTAATTATTTCTCTTATTATCGATAATAACTCTTGACTTCCTTTTCCTTTTCTTCCAACTACATTTTGGTCATATATTCTATCCATTTTTTTCCAGTAACCTTTTTGATATTATTCTCATAAAAATTTATAATCTGTATTAGTCAATGTTATAGATCTCCAATTCTTATCGCCTCTTTATTTCCTTTTTTAAATATAAATGTTATAACTCCTGCACATATCTCCTTCTCTTTAATTTCAGTTTCTAACCATTCATTCATAATTTCTATAAAAGATATTTTTGCCACTCTTTCATTCCTTTATACATACCATATTCAGTTCTGTCCAGTCCTGTTGCAGAATTCATGTTTATATCTTTTAGCATTTCATTCAATTTTTTCATTGTTATTTTTTGTTCTAAATACTCATCATCTTCCTTAGTTATTTTTTCACCTTTATAAATTTTTTCTATGTTTTCTTCTCTCTTAACAAATAATCTCAATACATATTCTTTATTTCATATATTCCTTCTTGCTGTCTTATTTGCTTACCTTCCTTGTTTTTATGTATCTTATTATTTTCCTTCTTTTATTATTTTACTCAAATATGGTGCTACCTCTTCTTTCTTTCCTTGTAAACAACATTTTGCTTATATTACAAGTTGTTAATTTTAATTTGATTCATTTTATAAATTTCTCTTTCTTTTTCATAAAAGGAATTTTTCTTCTCTAATAAGTCTCTAAATATTTCTTGACTTAATATCTTATATCTCTCTTTTTCTTTTCTTCTTTTCTTCCTTATACATTCTAAAAATACTTTTTTATATTTTTATTTACAATTAAGCCACCAAACAGTCCAATTCTCATAAAACTCCCTCATAGTCATATGATTTTTCCACAAGTTCTTTTTTCTCTTCTAAATCTAATTCATTTTTATTAATTCTCTTTACTCCTTTTTCTATTGTTACATATTTTTCATTTTCCTGTACTTTAACTTATATTGCCACATGATCTGAAAACCCAGCATACTTAATTCATTTTTTAAATTTTAAACTGTCAGATATTAAAAAAAATAATAATCAATTTCTGTCCTAATTTCATTCTTCTTATAGGTCCAGTGGTTATTCTTTCATAGGCTTAACTTTCCACTTCTCATAATTTCTTTAGCCATTTTAATATCACAATTGCTCTTATTTTTCCTTAAATTACAATTAAAATCATCCACTACTATAATATCCATATTTACATAAACATATTCAAGAATATTTTTAAACATCATTTCTCTCTCTTTTTTCTTACATATGCATATAAAGCTATAATTCTGTACACATATTATTTCCATCTTATGTCTATTACCATAGCTCGGCCTAGTTCCACTATGGTTACATCTAATATTTTAATGCTTTCTTGACATAATATACATATATGCCTGAGCATGTTTCTTTCCCCATGTGCCAAGCTACCACACCATTCCAAAGTTTTTCTGTTGGTGTTCTTTCTTCCTCTGTTAATAATCTGATATTTTCTAAAGCAATAGTATGTGCATCTAGAGCAGCACGCCATTGTGATATACCAATCCTCCTTTTAATATTTTTCATACTGTTCATATTTAAAGCTAATATTTTCAGTTTTTCAGAACAAATAGTATAATAAAATATTTATCCCTTTCCTTTCTTATTTTCTCTAAGCATTACGCTTTTGAATTTTTGTTTCCTTTCTTTTACTGTTTTTCCTATCAAATTCTTTTTATTTCTTACTGTGCAGCAATCTGCTTCTTCCTCACTTCTCTACTCTGTTTCTTTTTCCTTATTATTTTCTTTAACTTCATGTATAACCTCTTTATCAGTTACATTGTTTTGTACATTTTCTTCTATAACACATTCTACCATCTCTTTATCCTATATAACTTTGTTTTCATTTTCTTGCACATTAATTTCACATTCTAGCCATGAATGACCAGTATTGCCACATGTTTGCACTTTAAATCACATTTTTTGCATTATGCCCTGTTTTACCACATAAATAACACATTTTTTTATCACATTCACTGATTAAATGATCATTTTTTTTCCCACAAAAATATCAGGTTTTTGGTTGACCCATCTATTTCACAAAACCCCTATTACATTGACCATTAATAATACCAGGTATGTGCATAACATTATCATTTTCCATTTTCAGTATTACTCCCCATTCCCATATCCCAGTCCATAGTCCTCTTTCAGCATATACTTTTTAAATGTCCATTACTTATTTACATATAGTTAACAAATGCTCTTTCAGTTCTTTTGCTTTAACTTCAGTTCTAAACTGAATCATTATTCTTTTATTTTGTTGGTCTAAAAATCTTGCATGACATTTTCTGACCATGAATAAATATTTTTCTTTTGTTCATATTATCCCAAAAAATTGTCCATGGCCTGCCAGTCTGAAATATCAAGTCACAAAAAGTCTCTTTATTAAATAAAATGAATGCTCTTACCTCTTTTGCTTTGACACCCAGAGGTACTATGACAGAGTCCCAAACCTTATACCTGTCCAAACTTTCTTCTTTTATACAGCTCACGTGTACTGCATACTTCTTTTTTGTTTCTTTTATTTCTTCTTTCTTCTTTGCTCCCTTTCCCACAGTTTGTGCATAAGTTTTTGTCTCTTAAACTTTTTCTGTCACAGTCTCTTCCTCTCCTTTTTGTTATTCTATATTCTCCATGATATCACTCCATGAAATTGCTGCTCCACTTTCTGGTTCACTTTGGTTTACCATCTCTTCCAAATAATCATCCTGAAATCCTCCCAGTTGGATGGTTGTAATTATGCATTTCTCAGAGGTAACTGTCTCTCCTTCAATCTCCTCTGAAAGTTTTCCTCTGAACCCATCTCTGTTATAGCTACAATCTCCTTTTCTTCCAATATCACTGTTTTGTCTGGACCCACACCATCAGAAAAAAACCTTCTGGTAGTGATTCTACCATTTCATCTGCATTTTCATCAACCTTCACTTCATTGTCATCCAAAGCTGAGTCAGCCATATTTTCTTCCCATTCCTGCTGGCTGCCTCCATGCCTGGACAGTTAACAGGAAGTCAGGATGTGTAACACACAAATCCTTTCCCCGACTACCAAGAGTAGGGTAAGTTCCCTGATGCTCTGGCCAAATTTCCTTTAGTAGTATAAATAGCACCTTGAGTCTCCCCTGAAAAGACACCATTAACCTAGTGGGACTAACCCAGTCAACCGAGGGTAGATAAATAAATAAAAAATGGAGATTGAGAGTGATAGTGGGTGTTAATAGAAGTGTAAGTGGTAGGAAAGTTCAGAGAAAGAGAGATGGAAGCAGTCAATTAAGACAGAAAATTGTTTATTGAGTAAGCTATCAAAAAAATGGAAATTATTGAGAGCTAGTTGTTAGGCTGAGAAGAATGGGAAAAACCTGATTGGCTTCTTTGAAGTAGTCACCAAAGCTGTAGAGGTAAGGTGGTTTACACAGCCTATCTAGATCTCACCAAGACTTTTGACACCAACCCCCCACTTTGGAGTTATAGATAAACTCACTAATCTAGGTATAAATCCTTATGTCACAAGATGGGTTGCCAACTGGATCACTGACAGAACCCACACTGTGAAAGTAGCAGACTCCAAATCTGACTTCAGACCAGTGACACATGGAGTACTACAGGGTTCAGTCCTGGGTCCTCTCCTGTTTGGTATCTACTTTTCTGAAACACAGGCTAACACAGAAGGCTTTGATTAATGAAGTTTGCAGATGACTGCAAACTAGGAGCCATAATTGAAACTCATAATGATGTGGACATCCTACAAAAGGGCCTCACTGAGACAGATGCCTGGTGTCAAAGCCATGGCCTCAAGCTCAATGCCAAAAAGTGTATTGCTATCCCCTTTGGTAAAAACTCTCTACCCATGAGCTACCACATAGGTGGTAGTCTACTTAACACCAAAAGTATGATAAGAGACCAATCACATCACCACAATAGTCAGGTAATCCTTCTACGTGGCACATCTCATCACAAAATGTTTCTCATGCAGGAAAAAAAGAGGTCATTGTTCCCCTCTACTCGTCACTCATTAGACCCGTTATAGAGTGCAATGCCCCTTTTGGTATGTACCTCACAAGACATCTACAACAACTGGAAAGGCCACAGAAATACCTCACAAAGAGGTTTACCGGCCTCAAACAGATGCCATATGCAGATTGTCTAAAAAAACTCCAGCTTTACTCCATTGCATATCGCCTACTCAGAGGCGATCTCTGCCTAACATACAAAGCTATGTCAAACCCAGAGCTGTTGGACATGCTCCACATAAAGAAATCCCAGTCCCTCAAAGCTACATGCTCTAGGGATCTAAACCTTGTCACCACAATAAACAGAACATGCTGGAGGGAGATATTCCTGTCCCAGAGACTTCCCATACTCTGGGACAAACTACCTATCTATATCAAACAAAGCTCCTCATTAGCACTCTTCAAGAAAATTCTGGATGATTGGATGTGAAATAGGGAATTCACCCCAGGGATCACCTCTGTGGCTCTGCTCAACAGGGGCACAGGAAAATAATTTTCTTGGGTGGCAAAAGCCAGGGTACCTTTTTGGCTAGGTTTGTATAGGCCCTAGGGCTGATAGCCTAGTACCTACCTATGAATCTTTGAACAGGGGAGTGGGGAAGGAGGATTTTAATGAAGAGAGGAGTTTTAAGTGGGTATGGTGGGAAATGTGGGATTTGGAGGAAGAAACTGGAACAGAGCCTGTAGATGGCATTGGTTTAGATGTTCAGACATGCTGGACACTGACTGCATAAGCATCACAAAAAGAAATTAGGTACTATCTGGAATATGTTATATGGGTTAAGTTAACATTCTGTTAATTAAGTGAGGTAATACTTGAGAACATTCCTAAATTGTAGTAGAGTAAATGAGTTCTTACTGCTGGTTTTATGGTTTTCCAGAATTTGGGGCCTAATATTGAGAAGGCGTGGCTAACAATAAGGCACTGTAAGGTTAGCCTTTTGGAATAGGAAGGGAAAATGAAGTATTGTTGATGTTAAATATTAATGTTGTGAGGGGATTGATGAGATCTGTATATAATCATGTTGTTGTCATATAGAATGATGTAGAGATGTGGGAGGGATATTGGGAGTTTGTTGATGTAAATTAAGAAATGCAGGCATGATAGAATGGAGCCCCAAGAGACTCATTTGAGATGGGAGCTTTGATTGAGGAGGAATAGTCTATTTTAACTCTGAAATTATGGTAGGAAAGAAAGATTCAGAACTATTGGAAGCTTGGGTTTGATACCGTGGGCTAGAAGGGCAATGTGAAAGAGTAGCTGTCAACTGCTTTAGTTAGGTTTAAACATAATGTTACTGTGATTTACTGTTTGGGGTACCAGTTAGGATGTCATCAGTTATTGTCTCAACTGCTGCCTTTGTGCTCCTTTTGACCCAGAATCCACATTCAATGGGGGATAGGAGTAGTTGGTCAGCAATACACAAAGATGGTTGATCATAGTATAATGTTGGACACTACCAAGCATTTGAAGTATTGAAATGGATGTGCATCTAAGCAGGTTTGTGGGTTGTTTTTGGAATCTGTTTAGTAATGGCACCATTCTATGTTTTAGGAAGCATACTGCAGCAGAACAAGAGTGAATGAAATAGCTCTGCATTGGATTTTGTGAACCATGAGCTTCTCTTGCATTGAGTCAGTATGGTAAGTAATATACTAAATGCTGATGTAGGGTCTTTAGAGTTATAATATTTTGTTGAAGGTTATCAGATCCTGGTGGGTTGTCACAGAGAAGTTTCTTGGTTAATCTTTCAATACCAAGAAGTAGAAAGAACTTGGGGGGCTGTTGGTCTGGTGATGGAGTTTATTGGTGTTGAAGGTGATTATATATGAATTTAGCAAGCAAGCATTCATGAGAGTGAGAGATCCTTTGATGGTTATTTAAGAGTTGCTAGTGAAGACACTCTTCTATTGTCTGGCAATATGATTTTGAGCACTGCAGTGAGTACAGTCTTTTAGAGAATTTATGCCAAGGAATTATGAGGAGAATCTGTTTAAGGTAAAAATAGGGGGTGCTCCCCTGTGCTCTCATCACATTTATATAACAACATTAAGATAGATAGATAGATAGATAGATAGATAGATAGATAGATAGATAGATAGATAGATAAACAGTTTGCTCAGGCAGTGCTCCTGTATTGAACATTTTTATGTCAAATTGAGTATTCAGTGCAGTTTTCTGTGACTGGTAACTATAGTTATCTTGTTTTTTAGACTTATTGTATGCACCTGTGAAAATATGGTATTTGAATATGACATTCAATGGCTAGTTGTCTGCTACAGGTCTGTGGGTATTTACTTGTAGCTGGGAATATGAGAGTAATGTGCTGGTGTGTCTTCACCTGTTGTGGTTAGATGAAGTGCGTGGAGTAAATGGGATTCTGTGTGACTAGCTAGCTTGACATGGTACAAAGACTATTTGTGGGGCAACATTGTGACTTCTCAAACTGCAACGCTACTACAAAGGATTAGTCATGTGAGCACTTGTATGATGGATATTTGAGGGTCGTTCCTCGCTGTGTTAAAATGCACTCTTGAGTGGTCATCTGGATTCCGTTGCACTGTGGTAAAGTTAGCCATAATATAAATGTAAAGAACAACCAAAAACTCCTTAGGAACACAATACCAACTGGTAAATCAGATGTAAAGTACAGAAAAAGATTTTATCAAGACATTTTAATTCATTCCCAGCAACTTCTTTTATACTATTTACCCTCCTTCCTAAATTAATTGATAATCAATCAATTGCAAAGTTACACTTGATTTAAAGCTACAGGAATACTTTTTGTGTATATATATAAATATATTCCTGATACAACCTAATAGTGTTAACCAATTTTTTGTTTGTTTGTTGTTTGTTGGTTATACCTTAATCATATTCATTATTCATATTAATAATAAATACATATACATAAAATGCATATACATAAATGAACATTTAACCATTTATCCAATTGTCATTAAACATCTGTTAAATGTCCTATATTTTAAAAGAATAAATGAATGTGAAATACCTATTATGTTGTATTAATGTCTTATATAGGTGATACATAGGTCATATATATTGTTATTCCTACCCTCCTAAAAATGACAATTGCCCTACATATGTCATAAAAAATACAAATGTAAAAATTATTACAAATGTAAAAATAAAATAAAATAAAAATAATAATAATAAACAATAAAAAATCATTGCACATATAAAAAACTTCCTGTAATACATTACTAATACATTCTATTTGTAATATACTGTTTTCTGTATCAACAAAAATAATAGTCATACTACTCATACTACATGCCCCTTATTTTATTTTAAAACATCAATATATAAATTTTTAAAAATATGATCTTAAGATACCTGTCACAAAAAACTGGTGAAGGTGCACATTCATCTGCACCTTCCTTAATTCTTCTATTACCCCATAAAGGACAAATCTATTCCTTATTTATATTCACCTTTTGTTGCTATGTTGTGTTCAAACCAAATTTGCTATTATCTAGGTGACCCATGCTTCACTGCTCATAGTGCAGCTCCAAATTCAGCCTTTACATCTTCCCTTTAAGTGTTGTTCATTTTTTATCTGGTAATGGTTCTAAAGTGTGTTACATAATTTCTTCCGTTAAAAATTATAACTTGGCCCTTCTGATTTTTAGCAAGCTACCAATACTAATAGCTCCATTTAATCCTGGGGTTTTGGCCGCATCTAATCTAATTTGCCAAAGCAACTCCTTGAATTCTAATGATGTTTCCCAATCACCTCCTCTGGGGTTGGTGCTCACCTGTTCCAGAATGATAAATTCTATTTTCATTTTTTCACATACTAAGGAGTGCTTATAGAAGGCATTTGCTTCTTTACTTTTACTGATATCATAGAGGTGCTCATAAATCCGTTTGGCAAGTGTTCTCTCTGTCTTTCCAACATAAAAACTTTGACAACCCTTACACAAACCAAGGTATACCACCCCTTTGGCCTTACAATTAAAGTACCCTGGGGATTTTATGTATGTTTTCCTAGACCTCAGATAAAACCCTTTTTTGTTCATAATATAAGGGCACTGTTTACAACTATTGCATTTAAATGTTCCAATTCTCTGCACCTTGCCCTACCTCTGTGTTTGTCTCCAGCATTTCTTTCAAGTTTTTTCTAATAAAATGTGGTTTACCCCAAGCAATTTTTTATGCTCTTCATTCATAACAACAATAGGCCAATATTTACTAATCGCCTTTTCTATTTCCACACTTTCATTGCAATTTGTATGAACAAAGAAGCATTCACTTTCTTTTACTTCAATGTTTGTTTTTTTGTCCATGTTCTTACTCTTGTATCCTCGGTCTTCACCCAGTAAGCTTTGACCTCTTACTTCTTCCATTACCCCCTCTATTAATCTCCTTGGGTAGCCCCTTTCTTGGAACAGTTTCATTAAAAACAAACATTCATTATTAAACCCAGTCTCATCACTGCATATTCTTGCTGCTCTGATGAGCTGTCCTTTAATAATTCCTTTCCTTTGGTATATAGGGTGGTTACTATTGTAATGTAAAAACATGTTTGAATAACTGTCCTTACGATGGATTTTGGACATGAAACAATTTTTCTCGTTATTTTTCCATAAATCGACATCTAAATACTGTAAGTTGTCTATTTTAATGTTACATGTGAATTTAAGGAAACTGGTACTATTATTAATGTATTCAATGAACTGCTCACATTCTGCTTTACTGCCCTTCCAAAGAATACATATATCGTCCAAATAGCGACGATAGTGTGTTAAATGCTCTGCCCATTCTGTGTTGAATATATATTTGGATTCCCAATAGGCTAACACGATATTCGCATATGCAGAGGCACATGGGGTCCCCATGGCTACCCCTCTTTTTTGCCGAAATATTTCTCCACAGAAATATACAAAATTATTTTTCAAAATTATCTCCATAAATTCCACTAGTAGTGCTATCATCTTACCACCTAAATTGGAATTTAAACCATTCCAAGCCTGTCTCATGTGGGATGCTTGCATCCACCGTGACCATGAAATTAGTTTCATCAAAAATTCTTTCTTAATGCAAAAATTCCCAGGAGTCTTTACACAGAAATTTCAAAGTGGTTGTGAACTTTTTAATATTGCATCTACAAATTTTCCTAGTGGTTCGGTTATCCCACAATAGGTCTAAATGCCAGTGGTTGCAACCCTTAAAATGATAGGGGTAACTGGTTTGGGGACCACCAAGTAGTTAAATAGTTGTTCGTTCATTGCTCCTTGATACAAGTTATCTTCTAGCCTATATTTTATTTTGATAGATACCTGGTTATATTGCTCATTATCATGTAAATGGGAATGTATGGCTGCTGTGTAGTCATGTTGATACATTAATACAACACCCCCCCCTTTGTCTGTTTTCATCACCCTAATGCCTTCGCTGTTTAATTTCTTAATCAGCTGGTAGGATTCCTCAGAAAAGTTGTTACTTTTTAAATTCTTAGTCATATTTCTAATTTCAATTTCCACTAGATCTTCGAATGTTTTAATGACCGGGTGAAGTGGGGGGTTCCATGTACTTTTTCTACACAACTCATTACTGTTTGGTACTTTCCCTTTCAAATTCACTGCTAAATTAAGTCGCCTTGTGTATAATTTTAAATCTAATATTGTATTAGGTACATTAATAGTAGAATGTGGCACAAAGTGGAGACCCTTGGTAAAAACCTCAAAGAATACACTGTTAATTTCACTTTCTGTGTAATTGAAAATTGAAAAATTCCCTTCTTTCACTACATTACAACCTCTATAACATGTGGCTCTTTGGTCATTTATTAAATACTCTGCTTCATCAAACTCTACCTCCTTGGGGGGTTCCATCTCCTGGTGGATACACTCCCTTTCCTGTTCATCTGTCTCCCCTGGCCATATTGAAAATCCTGCTGTTGTGCCACCCTAACCTGATTTGGTGGCAAATTCTGTTTTTGTGCTAGCCTCTCACTTCTCCTTAATCCTTGTTCTCCCCCCCCTACATTAAACACATTGTCATGTTCACCATTACTGTAAACATTCTGGTCCTTTCCCCATCTACTTTTTCCATAAAACTTGTATGCCTGTCCTGTACTATAGTCATGTAAATCACGTTCCAATTTCTTTATTTTTCTATTGACAATCCTAACACAATGATTGTCAATTTCATTAAATGTAGTGTCATAATCTTTTCTTACACTACCAAACATTGGATCCTTAACCATGTTGCTATTTAATACATTCACTTCTTCCAGCAGCAGAGAGGCTTTTGCCTCATAATCTTTTATCATTAAACTTAACATTTCTAGTCCTGTTCTATTGAACAGGGCTGTTAGCTCTTCATTCAATTTGCTGCCAGGGACAGCATTATTGGGAAATTTTGTAATTGTAAGGCCAAAGGGGTGGTATACCTTGGTTTGTGTAAGGGTTGTCAAAGTTTTTATGTTGGAAAGACAGAGAGAACACTTGCCAAACGGATTTATGAGCACCTCTATGATATCAGTAAAAGTAAAGAAGCAAATGCCTTCTATAAGCACTCCTTAGTATGTGAAAAAATGAAAATAGAATTTATCATTCTGGAACAGGTGAGCACCAACCCCAGAGGAGGTGATTGGGAAACATCATTAGAATTCAAGGAGTTGCTTTGGCAAATTAGATTAGATGCGGCCAAAACCCCAGGATTAAATGGAGCTATTAGTATTGGTAGCTTGCTAAAAATCAGAAGGGCCAAGTTATAATTTTAACGGAAGAAATTATGTAACACACTTTAGAACCATTACCAGATAAAAAACGAACAACACTTAAAGGGAAGATGTAAAGGCTGAATTTGGAGCTGCACTATGAGCAGTGAAGCATGGGTCACCTAGATAATAGCAAATTTGGTTTGAACACAACATAGCAACAAAAGGTGAATATAAATAAGGAATAGATTTGTCCTTTATGGGGTAATAGAAGAATTAAGGAAGGTGCAGATGAATGTGCACCTTCACCAGTTTTTTGTGACAGGTATCTTAAGATCATATTTTTAAAAAATTTATATATTGACGTTTTAAAATAAGGGGTATGTAGTATGAGTAGTATGACTATTATTTTTGTTGATACAGAAAACAGTATATTACAAATAGAATGTATTAGTAATGTATTACAGGAAGTTTTTTATATGTGCAATGATTTTTATTGTTTATTATTATTATTTTTATTTTTATTTTTATTTTTTACATTTGTAATAATTTTTTACATTTGTATTTTTTATGACATATGTAGGGCAATTGTCATTTTTAGGAGGGTAGGAATAACAATATATATGACCTATGTATCACCTATATAAGACATTAATACAACATAATAGGTATTTCACATTCATTTATTCTTAAAAGACGAGTTTTAAAATATAGGACATTTAACAGATGTTTAATGACAATTGGATAAATGGTTAAATGTTCATTTATGTATATGCATTTTATGTATATGTATTTATTATTAATATGAATAATGAATATGATTAAGGTATAACCAACAAACAACAAACAAACAAAAAATTGGTTAACACTATTAGGTTGTATCAGGAATATATTTATATATATACACAAAAAGTATTCCTGTAGCTTTAAATCGCAATTGATTGATTATCAATTAATTTAGGAAGGAGGGTAAATAGTATAAAAGAAGTTGCTGGGAATGAATTAAAATGTCTTGATAAATTGGGAGCCCGGTGAAAAAGCTTTGACGAAATTTGGATGTTTTATGTTTTTACGCTTTTTGCTGGTGGAGCTGCATCATAATATAAATGTGGTAAGCTACTTTATGTGCTTTTCCATAATTTAACTGCAATATCCATTTTGTTTTATTGTTTCATCATGTAAATGATTAGCATCCTGGCTTATATTTGCCAGAGGTAGGAGACAGAGCAGCATTGTGAAGGGGATGTGGTTTGGAAAATAATTTGTAAGGGATGTGGGTGGAGATCAATGTGTTGATGTGGGTGTGGTTTGGTGGGGGGCAGCAGACTGGGAGTTGAGAGCACAAATTTTAAAATCCTGGCTATACCCCTGGGTGTAATGTGGGTTTAAAAAGTCTTATTTAATAAAATAGATAGACATCAATAAATATGAAGGCAGGTAGAACAAGACTGATAATGACACAGGAATATTCACAGGCCTGACATACAATTATGCATTAAGAAAACACAGAGATTGATTTATACACTAAATTAACACAAGTTACAGCTATAGTTTGGATGTTAATTCCCATTTGGCGGCATATATAGACAAGTGCTAAAAAAATAATGGGAATGCTGTTTCTGAAATATTACTTTTAAAATGGCTTCCAGTATGCATAGAGTGAATTGTGGCTGCTCTTGATAATTTACTGAGTTGTGCCTATAATGGCTTGGCAGAAGGGACATTTTTGGCTTTGCTCACAATCTGGGGCAGTTTTGAGTGATAACTTGTTTTTGATCTGCAGGTATCTACCAATTTCTGAATTCTGCAGCTTTAACTTGACATGCAGGCTAATTTCAGCCACGAATTGTAAAAGAAATGAAGATGCCAGCACTAATACACTATTAAATACAATTTTTTTCCAACTCCACTTCAGAAAAAATAATGATATAAAAAGTACAAACCTCTTTATAGTGAAGAAATAAATACACTTTTCTTAAATCAAAGCCAGAGGTAAACCTATTTCTTATTGAACTTAATGAAGTACTCTCTCCCATTAATCTGGCTATGAGAAACTATCTACTCAAATCAAAAATATAATCTCAACTTTACATTACTAGCACAAAGAACTGAAGAGTCTGAATAAAGAATTTCTGCTTGTGAGGATAATATTTTTTCAACAAATCTAAAATTCAAGCAAGTATTGCACTTGGAAACTAAAAACGTAATTTTATTGTGTGCCAAAAGCACTGTGCTGTTACTCTGATGCTTACTGTGATGGATTTGAAGTCTTCTTAAGTTACTCAGTCTTGCTGGCTGGATTCTGCTGAAATCAAATTCTGGTTATAGTTGCATTCACAGTCTGTTGCACACAGAAACTTGCAGAATATACACTGATGAGAGAATATACTTTGCAGCACCTATCTTTAAGAGCAGTAACTAATAACTTTTTATAATAAACCCCATGTACTTCTATTACAGCTTCAGAAAATGTTCTACTTTACTTCTCATATAGTACAGATGATGTGAGAGATATAACATTTACCTCAGGACAAAATGTGTCCCTACCAGTACCCCTAACATAACTTTATATGTATTTTTAGTTAACCACACACCCTCTTGGTTTTGGAAAGATACTGCCTTGATGACGCAAATGCTGACATATCTGTTCTTGTGCAAATGCTGATAAGTAAACTGTCTTCAAGGAAACACCTTGTGGATTAGAAAAACATATTTTTAAACTTTCTTAGAAAAACATGTCCTGTTGTCAGTTCTTTAAAGAAAGCAAATTACATTCTTGTCATGTCTGTAAGAAGTTAGCTTTCTTGATGTGTGTGTAACACACTCATAAGCAAGTTTCTTATTTTTTTAAGCCACAGTCATTTAGTATGGAATCACATATTACTAAATTCTGTTTCTGCATTTAAGCAAGCTTTATCTTATTCCTTATTTATGTTGCATATTTATAGCAAAGGTACATTCAACCTTACAACCTTGTTGAGCATAATCTTACAGAAACCGGGAGTGATTAAAATAATGTTCCCCTCAAATAATTTTATTAAGACTGACTGTGGCAATTATTTTGATTTATCAATGGACCTAAAACAAAGGGCAGAATAATTGTGGAATATGTACATTGCACCCTTCATTCTAAAGCATCTTCAGATCCTGCTACATTGGTAAACATAAACTTCTAAATTACAAAAATTATGTGAAAATGTTATGAGTGGACAAACGAGAAACCAAAATTCTCTTAAAACAGCTTCAAATTAAGGTTTTCCTAATACACTCTACCTAAACATAAATTAGCACAAAAGAATTTTGTCCTTTCCTGATAAGTGCTTACTAGAAAAAAGCAATTAATTTCTAAGTTCTTTATCCTGAAAAACTTATTTTATTTTTTCTGAAATAGATCAAACTACCTGCTTGAGGACTTTAGATAAATGCAAACAGTATCTGACAAACTGTTTTACTTTAAAGCTAACTGAGCCTATTATTATAGGTTCATAAGTTAATAGGTTGGCACTAAGCTATCGGCCCTAGGGCCTATACAAGCCTAGCCATAACAATTCCCTGGCTCTTTCTTCCCACACTGTTTACTTCCCTGGACCCCCGTCTAGTAGGATGACTGATATGATCCCTGGGGTGAATTTCCTTTCTCCCATCCAATCATCAAGGTTCCTTTTGAAGAGGGCTAAAGAGGCGCTCTGCTTGACATGTATGGACAGTCTATTCCAGAGTCTATAAACCTGCATATAGTTCTTTCTCAGCAATCATTTGGTATTTCTAATTCCGAATCTTTGAGTCCATTGTACAATGCGCAAACAAAGGCTTATTCCATTGCAGATGTCTAAACTTGGCAGGTTTTTACAGTCCTTGGGATTCAGAAATGCCACCTCTATGATCAAGCCCAATTAAACACTGTTTACAATGCATGCACAATGAGCTTTGAAGCTGAGTAACAGTGCATGTTGCCAGGCCTGTATGTTTGATCAGCAGTTCAAAGTTGTAGCCAGAGTAGGATCCCATGGGCAGACTGTGTTAGACCAACCCATGGCCAGAGTAAAGTTATGAACAGCAGTCGTAAACAGTGACTGTGTACGAGTATCTAGTTTAGTTGTCATGAAACCATGCATACAGATGATAATGCTGAGGTGCTGTTCTATTGTTGCAACTCAAGACAAAATATATACAGTGAAATGTCTTATGGAAGAATGTAATGCTGGGATGTCTAAGGCTACAGTGTAGAAATGGAAATTAGGTAATGAGAGAAAGTGAGAGATGACTACAAAGGGAGCTGCTGATCAAATCAGGGATGCAGAGCACAATGGAGAAGGGACATGACATATTTACATAGATATCAATCCAAAAATACTGAACTTAGACAATGTGAATTTCAAATAGGATAGATGGGATGTTGTTAAGTCAGATGAAATACTATCCTACATCAGTCCTGACATTATCAGAGTATCATCATTGTACTTGCATATAATATAAATGTTATGAAAAACAAATTCAACCTGAATGGGAAGTGAACTAATTTCTCAGTGGAATGATTTTGTACCAAATACTGCATTTAAAGGCATGCCATAGCTGGAGTGAAGTGGTGAGAGAAAAATATATCAGGCGAATGTCACATATCTTCAGACTGGAATCAGAAAACAAAAGACAGACTGCAGAGGATTTGAACACATTATTCTTTACAGTGGTATTATACCAAAGACTGCATTTACAAGGTAACCATGCACCAGAAGTCCTACTGAAATTGTCAGGGAAAATGCATATCAGGGGAATTTTACAAAATTACAGACTGGATACAGACAAGTCACAAAAAGCAGTCAAACTCTGCAAGGTATCGAACATTCAAAGCTATTGATTTAAACTCTACAAATGACTTCATCAACAAGTTGTGCAATGGAATCAAGTACACCATAGTTGTCAAGAAAGCATAAAGTAGGTGATTTTTATGCAATAACAAAATGGAAGCAGAAAATTAAAAAAAAAAATCCCGAAGTGATTTAACCCTCCACTCAGTGTACTGACACTCTACAAATTACTTTGTGAACAAGCTTTGCCAAGAAGCAATCAGCCTAAAGGCATAAGCTTTATCCAGTTTCTTATAAGACAACCAAAGGTGCTCAGTTTATTTGTATGACCGATGGCAGACATGGGCAATATATGTAAGACATGATTTCAGTTGGCCTTCATTTTTGCTACACAATGAGCAGTGACATGTCTTGCTGGTTGTACAGGGGTACTAATAGTGCCCTCTGCAACCCCTCGCACATTGTATGACCACAAAATGATAAGTGTTTTAGAAGCCCTTTTTGGGCATACATATGGTTTATTTATCAAATGTTGACCATATTAAAGGCTAGAAATTAGTGTATAGGAATGAGATGAAAAGGGTAAAGCAAGCAAAGGGTAGAACAGATGTTGAGCAAATAAGAAATGAGCAGGATGTAGGTAGGGTAGGAGGCACTTACTTTTTTGTGGGACAGGTGCCCATTTTCTTAGATATGGGTAAGCTGGGGAACAAAGAAAGGGAAGTAAAAGGATGGTTGAGAGTAGATTAGGTTGCAGGAAAAGATAGGCATGACTTATAGTGTGGGGTGGCATTATGAGGGAATGAGAACACAATGGTGAAGGAGACATCAGACAAACAGAAAGAAGATAATGGTGAGGGGTGAACTCTAAAAAACAATGTTAGTGGGGCAACAGATAAAACACTCTCCTTGGCTGTAGAAGGTTCTATGATCAGAATCAGATGAATTGCTGATACTGAAGTGCAGCATAAGAGGGGTGCTGCACTCCCACATTTTTCATCCTTTAGATGAGATTGTTGTCAACCTTCAGATGAGATTGTTAAACTGAGGTCCCCTCCACTTGAATTGGTGAGGCCTTGGGGGGATGTAAAAGTTTACATGGCACATAATGAAAAGAGTAGGGGGTACTTTATATATACAAGAAAAAAAAAAGAACCATTACAGAAACATCACAAAAGTACACTCTTCTGAAAAATAATCTTCAGATAGTAGATAAACTACTTTAAACTATATTCCCCCACTCTTTTTCCAATAAACAGTTTTTCAACTTAGTGTTAATGACCAGTCACAGCCCCAAATTTAATAAAATCCATGTAGGCATAGTGTAGAGCCTACACGGAAGGTACTGTGTCCGTGTATGCGGATCCCTCACGGTAGTGTGCCATGCATATTACTGAAGGTGTGTTACTGAGGGAGAGCCAGGGAAGGCGGTATAGAATCAGTGTAGGGAGTGTGTCACTAACTGTGTCCATAGATGAGTAACACATCCCCTGCACTGTCCAAGTGCCTGAGAGCAATAAATTCAATGTAGTAATTATTTATTTATTTTTTTTAAGTTTGCATGGTGGGCAGACATCTAAAAATAGAAACCAGATGCATTTAATTTATGATTCAAAGATAAACTTTAAGCATAGCTTAGCGGGTTTGCACAATGCAGTGTGGCTCTTAGCGGTACTTTAGCTTGGCTCAGCAGTATATGTAAAAGTACAGCAGCATTCCCCATATCCATGTAGCCAAGTGGTTAGAGTCACAGTCTTATGTGTAGTAGGTGCAGGGTTTGGATGAAGGAAAATTAAGCAATTATGTTTTAAATATAAATGATGCCTGTTATTTTTAAATCATGATGTGCTGCACTTAGCTAAGCTCTGCTAAGCCTTACTAAACCAAGATAAGCACTGCTAAAACAATTTCTGTTTAAGCACCACTTGGCTATGCTTAGCTGATTTGAGCACTGCTAAGCATTGTTGAGCATTGCCAGTTTAAGCACTGCTAAACTAAGCTAAGCTGGTTTGCACGGTGCTAAGTGACATGCCCCATTTTTTATAAATGGCCCACTGGTGTGTAAGGGCTGGAAAACAGGCTATATTAAGTGCAAGAGGTGGGAAAACAGCATAACCTGCTGGAGTTTGAACAGTGCCAAAACTATGGCAGGTGTTGGAGATGGTGCATGCTTACGGACATAGTGGTGGTACATTCCAGAGTCCAGGGTCATGGTTGGACTCCTCATGAAAGACCATGAACACTGGCTACTCAGGGTCAGTTCCAGGGATTGGAGTACAAGTCAGAGGCCTAGGACTGACTGGCATGCAATCTCACCTGTGCAACAGGTATACCCCACACAGGTGAGTAGGTCTGTCACCATTATGATGATCTGAAACATCATAAGAGGAGACTCCTAGACACCAGGGTCCAGGATGTTCAGGATGGGAATGCCTCACATGTTTGTAAGTCCTATTAACATTGTTTTACCAATACCTAATCTGAATGTGTGATAGACAGATATGTATAATGGTGTGCTTCTCTGCCTACAGCTGCAGAGGAGAGAGCTTGCTACTTACAAGCCCATGCAGGGTGCCTGGCCAGTTTGCACCGTGAGGGTGGTGAGTACAGATTAATTTGCAATCTATAGTCAAATACACTGCTAGTAGGTACATACAGAACAGATATGTCTATTGCAATGAATGTGGATGTAGACCCCGTACTGTAATAACTGACTACTGCCAAGTATAGTGCAATAAAGATTAAAGCATGAAAACTGAGAATGTTAATGAAATAAAGTTTCTACTGCAATGTGGAATTATAGCTGTATTGTAACACCTGCATTATTTAAGCTGTTGTGCAATAAAGACTTGAAAATATACCAATAACTTCATGAAGGCACTCCTAATACAGCTGTGTTGTGCAATAAGTAGTAAGTAGGGCTGTTGTTCATGAAAATGAATATGACATCTGCTTTGAAATACATGCAGAAAGAATACCACTAAGTGACTCAAGGTTAGCTAAGGAAGAGTGTTATACTAAACTGTAGATTTAGAGCTGTGCTACAAGATTTATGCATTATGACATTTATTCTGCACTAACATCTGAAGCAATACCAGGAATGCTCAAGGTAGATTATGTATATCAGGATTGTCTTGTGCTAACCATTGCATTTCAGCTATATACATTCCTGATCTGAGGTACGATGCTTCAGGCAAGTATGAAACTGTAATAAGTGTAGACTACAAATATACTATCTGTAACTGTATATGAGTCAGGTAGCCATCCCAATACTCTGATATGGTTTGTACACGTCACAGATATTTCCACCTACTAAGAGTTTATTGTGTACACCTGCATTCTATGTAATAATGTACAGTTTACCTAGTATCTCTATCATGCATGAATCTCATGCATGTGTGTTCAACTGTCACTGCAGTCTTGTATAAAACTGTACTACTAATACCAGGTCATATTTTGTTTCCAGGTGAGCTTTAGGAAAATATTAGTCAGTCAGTAGTCAGCAGTGGCTCAGTATCTCAGTTTGTTAAATGCTGTGTGTGACTTACATTTTGTCACACGCAGACCAGGGTTCAAATCCAGTGACAGGTACTGGTAAATATTAATGAATCAATTATGTATGGTTAACAGATGTTCTCCCCACAGGAATTACAGGTAAATAGCTGCAATAGCCCTTATTATGGATTAATAATTTGTTTGTTCAGATGTAATGTGAATGTGATAAGATGCCATAAAGTAATGTCAACAAGTACAAAGCTAAACAAAGTTAATGCATTAAATAAAATGTATAATCTTTGTATGGCTGTATGTCTGGTGTGTCTGAATGTTTGCTGATGGTCTAACCCCATGCCTGCCAAGGAAGGCATGATAGTTGTATACTCTCTGTACTGTGCAAGATACATGTCTATTAAGATTCACGATGTCACAGACTGTAATCACTGTTACCTAATCCCTCTGTCACAGATCTACCATTGACATGATTATGTCAATAGCACAGCCGCACTACATCAGTCCACAGTGCACCTTGGTAGTTATATAGGCCAATCTAACATGTAATAGTCCTCTATGATTGAGTACAATGCCCCGTTCGGAATGTATCTGACCAGACACCTGATGCAGCTTGAAAGGCCCCAAAAGTTCCTCACCAAAAGGATAAAGGGTCTCAAAAATATGTGTTATGCTGCCTGACTGATTACAGTCTGTGACCGCTTGCTCAGTGGTGACCTGTGCCTGACATATAAGGCCATGTCAAACCCAGATTTGATGAATATGCTTCACCTCAAAAAATCTAGATCCCTCAGAACCACAAGGGCGGGAGACTTAAACCTTGACACGGTTATAAATAGAACGTGCTGGAGGGACAGATTCATCACCCAGAGACTCCCTATGCTGTGGAACAAAATCCCGGTACATGTGAGGCAGAGCACCTCGCTGGCCTTGTTCAAGAGGAATCTTGACCAATGGATGGGAGATCGCAGATATACCCCAGGGATTACTTCAGTGTCACTGCTTGACAGAGGCACAGAAAAATGATAGACATAGTTTTTATTCAAACTAAAGGGGTGGCGAAAGCCACATAACTATGGGCTAGGCTTATAAATGCCCTTGGGCAGATAGCCTAGTATGAACCTATGAACCTATGAACCTATGTAGTTGTATACCTGTAGGTGTTACTGCTTGGCCCATACTGTCCCATGTGGATAGCTTGACAGGTATGTACTTGCTACAACAGCAACAGGGGACTGTTATACATAAAGGATGGGCAGACCTGTAGAGTATATTACAGTACTGTTGCAAACTATATAGCCTATACTGGTATTAATGGACTGTATTTCTCTTTCCTCCACCCCTTATCTTCATCATAATTTATTATTGTTATACATTGGTTATGGTTTACTGTTAATATATGTTATTTTCTAAACATTATTTTGGGCCTTGTGTTTTATTATTTTTATGTATTACAATGGTTGCATACTAACATATCTTGTTGAATTACCTTTGTTGTTGGCCTTATGCTGTAACTGTTAGTGGTATGCTGTTGCTATACTGACTATCTTACTTACTGTTGTGTTCCATATACTATGCAATATGTTATTGGATTATTTGCAATGATCTGGCATGCTGTTATAACTAACTAAATGATTTATTCATTACTATCTTAAACACATTGAAATACCTCAACACCACAGCTCGACTGGGTAGGCTGGTTCCTGGTGATCTGCCTACCCTACCTCAGCCAGCCATGGCACCTGGTCCCTGCATGTCTAAGTCCCACGTCAGTAGTGCCCCCTCTACTGGCCCTGCACCACCTATGAGTGGAACTGCCTCAGGGGATGGGGCCCATCCCCCTGGGAGTGAGAGAGGAGTTTGGTTTGTCACCAGTTATCAGCTACCATTGATGGTGTGCAGGATAGTTCATCATGGGTATGAGCAATGCTTGCACTAGATTGAGGGCAGACTCACCAGCCTGGATGTGCCTGGCAGCCCTGATGCCCAGCTTCCAGCACAGCCACCTTCGGGCAATGAAGGAGCAGTGTTGACTGCCCATGGGTGAGGAGCTCAGTCTCACTGCTGCCATCTGGGGGCACATGGACCTCTGATTCCAAAAGGCCCTCCCCGTCCATGGTTTTTACTCCCCCTTATATGTCATACACTCCCCTGTATGCTGTTTTGTCTGTCTTATCTGTCCACAAAGGCAGCCTCTCCTACCAAGCCTACCTTCTCTCATGTATCCATATCCCTTCAGCAACATTCTACCCCTCTTCTTTAAATAATAAAAAGGGCTCCTGTCCCACACAAATAAATTGCCCCATACATAGCTCTCCATTTCGCACACATGTCCACTGGGCACAAGTAATTATTACAGTAATTAATTAACATAGTTATGCTGCCCTCATCTCTCTCTCTCTCTCTCTCTCTCTCTCTCTCTCTCTCTGGGTGTGAGGTTTCAAATTCCAAATTCTGTAAAACCTGCACAGCTGTTGCTCTACAAGAAATGGAGAGCTATGGTTCTTTCCTACACCCATCCTGCACATCCCTACCTGCCTTTCAGTATGTTTTTTCTCCCTGCTTGCCCCCATTTCACCACTTTCCTATCACCCTTTTTTCTCTTTTTTTTATTTTTGGCCCAGGTTTAAGTAGAGCTAAGCAGCATGCCTCTCAAACTCATGCAAACCCATTTAAAACTGCTTAAAAGTCCCATAATCATTTTATGCGTTTCTGACAGTGTTAGGCACATCTGCAAAATAATCACCACTCCTACATCTTGAACCCAGGCCCCTGTCAACTACAGCACATTGCATTAGCCCACTAGGTCACTCGCCTCTGAATTTCCACCCACATATCCCAATTGCCACTGACATAATGCAAGTACATATAATTGGCAGTGTACTTGGGACTGTGATGCAGACACTACACCAGTACACAGCCAATAAATAATGAAGGACATACGTGAGGCCTGGGATAGCAGGTATAGCTGTCAGCTGTACAGACTGTTGCAGAATTTCCACAGTTGCGCCCCCTAGCTTTAGCACAGCTATCACAGAAACATATCTGTCTGCTAAAGTACTGGCAATTCATTACAGATTGAGGTTAAAAGAACATGTCAGACATTTGAGTGTCATACGTCACACCCGTCAGAAAACACATGCTAATGTACATCCTGTGCCACAGACTGTTTGCATGCACATATATCTTGCAAATACACCTGCGGCAACACTGACTTAGTAGTTTAGCCTGTTAAATGCCTTGCATACAGTGCATTTTGCCACCCACAGTCCTGAGTTTGAATCCAGTGTGTTGCACTTCATTAACATTCTTGTGAATACAGCAGATAATGATGGAGTCATGCAATTTTAACCAAAACACACTGCTACTACTGAATTAACTGCCACCCATGTTAGCATATCAAAGTCCTGTAGGTAGGTACACACTGCACATATTTGTATAGCCTACCTATATGCCACTTACTACTCTCTGATTGGCACTCTTACATAACATATGTACCTTAAGCCCATGCCTTGACGTGACTGTTATGAGTACCGTCACCCTGGCTCTGCTGTGACAACTGAGCTGACACTATTTCCGCAGTGACACATACAGCTTGCTGTCCTTCAAAGTGTTCACACTCCCCACTATGAGGCCTAGGCAAAATGCAGCAGCTGCAGCCTGAAACATATGCAGCTGCATTTTAAGCTAACTGCTACAGACCTACCATACCTCACAACCCCCAGAACAAGGGATCCACACAACACACATACATAAAGGAGTGGGGGCAAAGGTCAAGCAACAGGGACATGTGTCATAGTCTGCCCCTATAAACATAAATAGTTCATAGACCAGCAGCTACTGTAGCAGCATGCATATTCTCATGGGTATGATGTCTGACACTCACATGTCTCTACACCCTTAATGACCTCAACCCACATTGTTTAACACTGAACTGCCACATAATCAGAAAGTCATTTGAGAATGGCCAAATACAGCATGCAAAACTGTGGACATACCTCATAAATCTCAGCAGTGGACAGTATTTGTACCTCCCCTCTCTGATGCTGCAGTCTCCACACCTTAGTAATGTCCATCTCAAACACTAAGAAATGGGCCAAGGCCTACATGAAGGCCTTAAATATTGCACTGTTGTGCCATGTCATTGGCTGAGGAAAGTGCAACCCAACTGTTCTAGGTGCATTTAGCAAGTCTAAGCCATGGATTGCTGCACAGGCCTGTTAATGAGCATTACCTACAAAAGGCATGCAGCTGCCTATGGAAAACTGGCCTGTAACTTGTTTAACCAAGACAGACTGCAATTTAGGAAGCATTTTTCTTGAGGATTTGTTCACAGAAGGATTACATCACTCTACCTGGTATGTAATACAAGTCCCCATATAATGGGACACAGCTGGGAGGATGCAGTTATGAGGAATAGGGATTACAAAAGTAAACCTGCAGTACATTTCTGGGAATGACATGTTGATGATACTGTGCTGTCTAACAGCTACAGGCATACCTCTTACCTGTGCTGTGACTTAAATCACAGTAGTGGCCCTCTCACTTCCTCCTACAATGGTCAGCTCCTGTATGAATGCTACTGGATCATGTGTTAGACATATTGACAGTAAGTAAGGGTGGACACAGCTGTCATATCACATGATGTGCTGTCATTCAGCTCCTCTCAGTCTGTGAATGTCACACAGGTATAGTTCAGACATGGTGTCCCTGACTGTTCCTGATGTACTCTGGCTGGGCCACTGTGTTGTCAACATTCATATCTCATTGCTTGAGAGCTATGGCTAGCATACCTGGCAACCCCCTACAACAGAAATTCTGCCATAGCTATTATTAGTGGGGAGACACAGGCCCAACCTCAGCAACAGAGTGTACATATTGGTCATACAAAGTATGAGTATGACTACAGTAACAGATATTACTGTAGTATAACTGCTTTCTGAGGGTTCTGGTGTGCGACAGCCAGATTCTCTACATTCTGAGAACAACCATCAATAATTGTCTAACCGTTTGCCAGACATCCATATGTTTGTGGCAGAAGGACCACATATATCAGGCACACATACACATTCCACAAACATCTGTATACTGAAAAATTAGGATGCCTACAGGGAAGATAACCTACAGCAGGTTTGCATTACTGTCTGTCATTGTGGCACACTGATGTTGCCGGACTGTTCCCATATACTTATACTAACACACACCACTGTTTGTGACAGTGGCTGTATGACATAGTACTGGAACATTGCCCATAGGTGACACACCACAGTAGACAGCATTGATCGGTGTGGAGACATACAGCACACTTTGTCATGACACACAGGTGTATAACCAGTATTACTACTATGTTGCTGATAGCCACATACATAGTGTGTTGACAGACTGCAGGGAATGATGTGGGAGGTAGCAGTGGATAGTGCAGGCCAGTTTGGATGTGCAGGGCCTGTACATAGTAGGTATCAACATATCTTGTCCTGAGATGTGGTCCCCTTCTGCTTGTCTGTCAGAAAGGATGTATCGATTAAGATACCCACAGTTTTCAGATGCTGAATATAATGTTATCCTGGATGTCCTCAGACTGCATCATAACATTCTGCTTGCAGGGGTCACCAGAATCATGAATAATGTGCAGCACTGTGAGCTGACCTCATCACAGCCATCAACCAAGTAGAGCTACAGGACAGAACATATGAGCATATCCAACAACGAGCAACAGATGTGGTCAATGCTGCATGGCAAAGGGCTGCAGCTGTGACCAAGGACTGTGCTGCCACAGGTGGAGTGCATGCTGCACAACAACCACTCTCGGCCACAGAGGAATTCCTGGTGAATGTGGAATCAATCACCAGCTCTCAAGCATCAATCACCCCATACATCCTGGAGTTGGGTGCCACAGCATCCACAGCAGAGGAACATTCAGATAAGCTTCATGTGTTCATCACTGTGATACTGCATCAATCATTGTGGCAACCTCTGCATACTAGTACATGGTGTCAGGCCTATCTGCATTGGGGGGGGGATTGGTTTTAATGCACAGTTGTGCACACATACTCAGAATGTCAGCAATGTAGGCAGTATCACATTACCTACTGTACATGTTGATATATGCACATATCCTGTAACAATGCCACATTTGGTATTGCTGACAATACCTCTCCCTCACATTTCCATAGGTAAGTCACGTGTGACTGGAGTTTAGAGTCCTGTACCCAGTGAGTTTAATACTGTTGTTTCATGAATTATACATATATATATATATATATATATATATATATATATATATATATATATATACCCTACGAGTGTTAAGGATAACCATTTTGCCCTAGACACAACTTAGCCAGAGTACAATACTTGTATGTTCAGTTTCAGAGGGGTTAACTGAAGTGCATTGAATTGGTAATCACAGTTATGTATTTGCAGGAGAAGTACCACATTTGCACTTATTTTGATGAAGTTCTATGCAGTCTGCTATACAGGGCACAATAGTATGCTGAAGACAAGTGCACTGTGTTTTAGATGTAGGTCTATCACATACACTGATAGATTGCTTAACTCACAGGTGTATAGCAGTGGCAACATTAACCAGATATAGCTGCAGTGCATCTTATAAAGGGCCTGTCTTGTCTGTGTATGTTGTAGTCAGTTTGTGTGTCGTACATGGGATCGGAAACAATATGTGGTATGTGTAATGCAGCTATGTCTCCTCACCTGTATGTGTATGTGTGGATCACCATACATAATAGTGCAAATAGTAATGTACTTATTTTGTCTTCCTCCTCACGGGTGACTGTGGGAGTTAGAGTGTGTCCCCCTCACAACCTGATGTCAGTGTGCCATCACAATCTGATGATGATGGTGGCCATAGTGAGGCACAGGTGGGGTTGTTGGAGGCTGAATCTGTCCCATGGGTTGACATCCCACTTCCTCCTCCATTGTCCCTGCACGAAGTCAGTATGCCCACACATACCCAGTCCCCTGCAGCCAAAGTTGTGGCATCGAACAGGAGAGTGTGGCAGCAATGGCATCAATGAGTGTACCCACTAGCCATAGCCAGAGAGCTGATGAGGCCACACACAGGTAGATTGACAGGGGATCTCAAAGGAGAACTGCTGGCCATCCACCACCTGTCACAGGTGTCATATCACATGTCACTCGACGCATGTTTTGGTCCAACATCATGTTCTGAATACAACACCTGATGGGTGCTCATGATCATGGATTCAGCTCAGTCTGACATCCATGACTTCCTCCACTATATTGGTGATGCCATGAATCATTTCACTGATGTGGTGGACAGACGGTGGGGTGAGACATTGTCAGTCCTTGAACGTACATTGTCTGTACTGGAACATCTGGTGGGAGTAGGGCATCGAACACATGGACATAGGTCAGCAACAACATCTGCTGAGAGCCCACGTGGCCATGCATACTCACTATCCCATAGTGGCAGAACCTCCAGCTCTAAAGAAAGGAGTGTGCTGGGAGTGTGTTGTCCACACCACGATGTGGCAGACTATGAGCACATGGTCCTTTGCAGTCCTGTGAGGGACACAGGCCCAGCAGACACCAGTCACCATCAGTGACTAGCACTGCTTCTGACGCTGGGCAGAGCCAGTTCCTTTGTTTATGGCTGGAGATGGTGAACTGTTCACTCTGCCATTTAAGGTCCACAGCTGTCCAACATACCCACATGTAGGGTAGCATCTGGCTTGACTGTGTAAACGCACACACTCAAACATCCTTGTCACATGCAGGTCACCAACAGACACACACAGCACATCTCCATGGCCCAGCTGACCAGCACCCCTTCCTGACTCCTACACTTGATGTCAACTGTTTGGCACAGCCTAGGCCTTTGACACCCCCACACCACACCCTGTGCATATGATAATACCTATGCCACATCCTGCCATCCATACCATCATTGCAGGGACATGCAAAGATGTGTTTGATGCACAGGGTGACTATATTACATTACATGACATTTTGTAGTGCGATAGTGTTATGCCATGAAAGGTGCTGTATGCCGGCATGTATCATGAGTACACATTATAGTGTGTGCACCTTTGTTGCATGATGTTTGCTTGGCAGTAGTGTTGCAGAATGACAGGTGTCTCTTAGAACTGTGTATGTTTCTGTTCCAAGGGCCTAGGTGGCTATGCTGTGGAGACTTGGTGGTAATACAGCATCTCAGCATAGCATGGAAGCACAGCAGAAATATGGCATCAGCAAGGTATGGCTGTATATGTGCATGGTTACCTAGGTGTGTATGTGTAGAACAGTGTGTCAGGGACAAGGGGGACAGACAGCATAATCCTGCATGCATACCCCATGACAGGGCATGCTATCCTTGATACGTGTCATCTGGGTGTTCTGTAACTAAAAATGTAAGTGGTGGTGGATAACATTTATGCCTAATTAGATGTGGGCTATTTAGGGCCTGCAGCTAGTCACAGAGC
>NC_056737.1:1958731758-1958771758 GCF_019279795.1 Protopterus annectens
TGTGGTACATCAGTGGCAAATCATTATAGACTGATGTTAGGAAACGATGCTAGAGATTTGAGTTACTCACTCCATACACACCAGGAAACTCATGCTACTGCACAATCTGTTATTCTCTGCACTTTCTACATTTGTCTAGCCAGTATTTAATCCTTCTCCTTATATTTGGGCCATTGTCCCACTCCTGTTCATGGCATTGTCCAGATTTCCTGCCCCAAGTGGTTGTAGGTATGCTGTGCCTGGGGTACATGATGTAATATCACACACAGGGTTATAGTCTTCACACCTCTGACTGTACATGTTTTGCAGGATATCCAGCATTCCACCCCTAATGTCTCCTCTGCTCCTCAGACAGTTGTGTTTTTCTGGTAATATACTACTAAATGGAGCCCACTGAAGAGTTGTAAGTACTGACACAGTTACTTGATGGCCTTTACATCCTGCTACTACTCCTCTGACTTGTTACAACCTGCTGTTATACTAGCCACCTTCTTGGTTACTCAGAGCATGTATAATGACTGTAAGTTTGGCCTTCTGTCCCTCCATTGTCTCTGGCTTTGTCCAGCTTTCTTGCAGTAACAGATTGTGACATATTGACAGTCTGTGGGACTCCTACCATAGGAGTGCCTCACATGCAAAAGTTGCAGGTATAGCCAGCTTTGAACCATGAACACCATCAACTATGCTCATGTACTTAATCCATTGAGCCACACCAGCCACCAAAAAGTGAGGTTTAATTCCTCACACTATCAACATCAGACAGACATACACTTTGACCCCTGCATATTGTGGAAATAGAACATGTAGCCACATTGTTTGGGATAGTCCTGGAATTGTGTGATCTGCTGCTATATCCTTGCAAATACACTGTTACTGCAGATGTATGGGAACATGGCTGTGTTGGGGGTAGGGGACTCTAGCACTGAGAGTCGTGCATCTGTCCTATGACTCCACTGTTTGGCATTTCCATTGAATACTGCAGTGGATTTTGCTGCCTTGTGGCCTAATGCATATTATGGGGCAGCTAGTATTGGACTTAGTACCTGTTGTTCCACATAGCTCTTAGTTCTCTGCAAGTAGAACAGTAGCCAACTCTATTCCCTTGCGTACATGCAGCAGGTCCATGCAGATGCTATTATAGCATAGTACCCCATACATTTGTTGTAAAGGAGAGTGATTTGCCTTGTGAACACAGCGGTTGAGATAACAGTGCTACAGGGTTGATTCTGTCTGATGCACGCAGTACACAGCCAATACATGATAAGGTACATCCTTTTTACTATATATGTGAGTTGAAGTAAGGTGTCAGTCCCTAGGATCCTAGGTTGTCAGTGAATGTGCTATGCATTGCCTCTTTGCCAAGGCCAGGGTATACTGGGCATGCCTACGTCTGCCTACAGGGACAGTCTCAGGGGATTCCTCTTCCAAGTCCCCCTGTGGTTGTGGCTGTGGAGACCTTGGCATTGGTGGAGGGCTGTGTGTCCCTTCCCTGTGATGATCCTGCTGCAGCTGTTTCCACAGGATCATATTGTGCAGCATGGCACATACTGTGAACATCTGTGCACATGTGGCTGGAGAGTACTGCAGGTCTCCAGCAGATATATCGAGGCACTGGAACCATGACTTGAGTAGCCCGAACACAAGTTCTATGATATTCCTGGTTTGTGCATGTGCCTCATTATGGCATTCTTCTGTAGGTGTGTTTGCATTTCTGGTGGGCGTCATCATCCATGATTCCAGTGCATAGCCCACATCCCCCAGTAGATGGCTATATGGGATGCCATCCCGGCAAACATCTGGTACAGCTGTGATGTGTGCCAGATATGGGAGTCATGATAACTGCCAGGGCTGCCAGCACACACATTCATGATTATGTCCTGGGCATTGCACACAACCTGGCAGTTGATGGAGTGGTACCCCCTGGGGTTGATGTAGACTCCACCCTCCTCACTGGGTGGTGCTTTAATGTGTGTGCAGTCTGTGGCACCTAGTACCACAGAGTATTGTGCTACATGGTAGAAGAGACACATACTTTTGGCCCTCTCTTCAGGGGTGTGGGGTAAATAAATGTGCTCACTGGCATGTGTTTGCATGGCAGCCAGGAACTGGTGGAGTACCCAGGATGCAGATGCCTGTGAGACCCCCATCTTGTCCCCAGTTGGTCTTTGAAAAGTATATATAGCTAGTATTCTAATGGCTATACATACCTTTGTTTAAACTGGAATGGGTTCCCCTCTGCTGGCTCTGGGTCTGAGTTGAGGGTGGCAGAGCTTGATGAGTTATTGTAGTATGTCCCTGTCCACCTTGTAGTGCTCTACAATCTCCAGCTCATGTAGCTCCTGGAAGGTTACCTAGGCCTGAACACTCTTCTCCTTCTCAGTCTAGGCCTATTCTCAGTGCCATCATCAGCGCTGACCTCAGCCTCTAGCAGATACAGATGCAGCAGAGCAGCAGCAGACCCTAGCATTCTGTCAGTTAAAATTCCCAAGTCTGTACTCTAATGGTGGAGAGTATGGGGGAAAATCAGATTGTAGGGTGTATGCATACTTTATAGTGCTCTACTGTAGGTGCAGCCTGTGTGATTGGGTAACTATGATGCATTCCACCTGCCAGCTACATCAATGAGGGTTTTGAATGGCCCAGAGTTAGTGTAACAGGGTTCATTAGCAATTTATACATGATTAGCTTTCCCAGGTAATTTCCTTTTTTTCTTTTTTTTAAACTTCATTTCCTGCTAAGCACTGCAGAGTGGCATGCAAACCCATGGCACTGGCATAAACACTGCTCAGCAGTCTGGACACACCCCATGCATTGGCACAGTTAGCATAGCTCAAACCAGCTAAAACATGCACTCTGCAGCTAAACAAAGCTTAGCAGCACTGAACACAAAACCTGTTAAGCTGAGTGGTGTAAAGTGCAAACAGGTGCATTGAGCTCCAATATGGTTAAACATATAGTGACACACACCCTTTTGATGTGAGCTAGCTCTTCTGTGGACACCAACATGGTTCTGGGGCTAACAAATTTTATCTGTGGACACCATAACCCATTTTTCTATTCAGTAACCCCAGCTCATTTGCATACAGATCTGTGCACACAACCTGGATACTTCACTATTCCAGGTCCTGCGTCCTTAGTAACCATTGAAATCTACCATTGTACATACTCCACTCAGGGTCCTATAATGCATTATTCTCACATGCTTCTTATTTTCAGTTTTTAAACATTTTAATATTTTTTTTTGCATAACAGCCCATTTGCACACTGCTGCGTGCTGCACAAACATAATATGGATATTAAAAAAAATGAATTTCTTAAATTATTTTGCATTATTCTTTGGACACAGAGGGCATAGTTATGCACATACCTGTGTCTATTATGCAATTTCTGAACTTTTAAATGGGCTTTTACAGCTCCTGTTCGATTTTTACTTTCTTGTACATGGAAATTTTCCATATACACTTCAGACACCAACACGGGGTATGCACGACTGCCTCTCTGCTTGTTGGATCACTCCTGCACCCTCATTTGCATGCAATTCACCTGCTTATGAGGTGATTTGCATGGTACAGACACTTCCGTGACCACACACTCGTGCATACCCCTCTACTCTGTTTACTGGATTCCTTCCATGTAAGCTCCATGCCACTATGCCTACATGGAAAATGAATCCATATAGACTTTATTGAATTCCCTCTACAGAGTTTATTATACAACAATTTATCACATCTGGTGAGCCAAAGTATCCAAACAGTACTGCCAATGAGTCTGTCATATTCTTCCCTCTGTTGTTTACACAATTTAGGATATGTATCATGCATTAATTTTTCTAAGCATACAGTCTGAAGTTTAATCAATGAAAAAGTAGATATAATGGTATTCCAAAATTGCTGTATTCTTCCACAGAAAATAAGAGGAAGTTCCATGGTTTCCTCGCAATGACATAAATGACAAAATCTTGGTTGTTTAATTTTATTCTTCATTGCACATTTAACTACCAGTTTGTCCAGCATCAGTCTCTGTAGGAAGCCCTACATTTTATATATTCCATTAAATCTAAGATGACATTCTGCAATTGTTCACAAAGCAGTGGTAGTGTAAGTAGCCCATGGCCCAATATAATAAAAAGTGTCTGTTACCAACTCACACCACAGTTTCCTGTGTGGTAACACATTCTAGAAAATGATTTTCCATTCAAGATATTTTGAAGTATTTTGGGCCGGATTCTGTAAATTTTGTGGAATCAGGCGCATTATGTTAATATCAGTTTAAAAGTAGCAGATAACTATGTAATATGTAAATATGCCACAGTGAACTCAGAATATCTTGGCACATAATGGAGTATCTCAGTAGTAATGGGGCATTGTATATCACTTGCAGGTAATCTGTAAGTAATGAAAAATCCCTGTCAAAGTGTGATGTACATTAAAAAGCTATAGAAAGAATCTTACAGTCTAAGCAGCCTGATATTCACAAATACATATCTATAACATAATCTCTCTAGTAAGCTTATAGACAAATGAGGAATACGTCCATAAATCCATTATTATTAAAATATGTTATCACTTATGAATTCTGATGGATTGGGATATCCATAAATGCTCCAATAAAAAAATAATAAAGGTGAATAGCAATCACAGCCACATCACCACAGCTAACATTAGCTAACAATGGGTGTGAGACATGTGTAGAGAGCACAGATTATGGACACACCCAAGGAAACTGGGAGATAGGAAAGCAGACATGGGTTATTAGTAAAGAAGAGAGACACACAAGAAGTATGTTGGAAAAGGAAAATCTGAGGGAAAGTCAGAGGTGTATGAGGGAAATTCAGAGGGGCATGGGCATTTTTTTATGGAAATAGGCCTCATTTTTTATTTTGTTAAGAATAGAAGGAAAGGTAAAGACAGGAAAAGAGGAGGAGAAGGCCATCACACCAGGTATACCCATAGAACAAATATCACAACACATGACAGACAAAGGTTGGAAAAAACAGTAAGGACAGGTAAATTACACAGACAGTATAATGCATACAATGGGCAATGGAAAGGTTTCAAACAGGATGGGAATGCATACCAGTCATGGTGAAATGCAGAAAAACATATACACCTATGCACTGTCAAGTTATGCTGCAAAGTTATGCTGCTGTGTGGCAGTCATACCTGGATGTGTATGACCAATGGTAGATTTGTGTTGTAAGGTAATAAATAAGAATCGCAGGACAAATTGTATAAATAAACACATATCCAAGTAGTCTGTCAGCAGCACAAGTGTAAGCCAAGTAACATCACAGATGAGCAAATGCAGATCTTGGAATACTAGATAATTCTAGAACAGGGCAGAACAGAACATCCAACCTTGCACGTGAAAGGCAAACAACTAAGTACAGTGCCAAACAGCAGCACTGAAGGCTGATTCATACACAAGAAGTTGTACACAACCCAAACAAACATGGAATGGAATACATTGATGTGGCACACATATGCCATGTCAAAGGCAACATAGAGGTGAAGACATGCATTTATGATGTCAGTGACCTAAATGGAAGGTACACGAAAACAATGTCAATGCACATAAACACGCCAATGGCATAGCAAGAATATTTTCACAAATCTAACACTACAGCTCAGAAAAAAAGGTTGTACACATGAATTTCAATAACATACAATGATCAATGCACAAGTATAATGAGAACAAAGATGTGCTGCAAGCAGTAGCCAGTGACTTGTGTGTATATGTCCTGCATCTGTATAATGGCCATAGAGTTGTCACATGTTGACCTTGTTAACAAAGTAATACATGACAGTGGGCAATCATTGCAACAAAGGCAAACATGTCTGGAAAATATATTACATAACTACGAAGATGGAGGGGAGGAGGACAACCTCGGCCCTCATCAAGGAAGACAATGACAAAGCAGGAGAACAATGTAAGTTACACAATGTTAATGCATATGTACACCATGTAGGCTGCTGTTGAAGCCAGCCCAGAATAAATTCAGCAAATGGCAAATGTATGTCACATGGGCAGAGTGCATTGCTAACATAAACAAAAATGGGCATGTATAAATCACACATGCGCAGTAATGTGCAATCATGTAACATCAACATGCATAGGTAAGCAAGCTAGGAATTTCCATCCCGGTTCTATATTATATCAGCGAACGCTTAAAAAAGCGAATGCTGATTGATCGACCTTATGTAAGCAAAAGCTTACAATCTCGAACTGTCAGATCAGTGATTTTTTTTCCTACGGAAAAAAATCACTGATCCAAAACACATACACACAACACAAGCACACCAAACAAACAGAAATCTACACACATACACCTAAAATCTGACACCTAACCCTACACTAAACTATGCACACACCACTAACTATCCACTTACCTTAACCCAAACCCTAACTCTAAGGTCCGTCACTATTGCACACTCACCTCACCCGCTCCCTAACCCTAACTCACCTAAATCTGCTCTAACCCTCATATCCACACAATCGCACACATACCTAACCTGAGCCCTAACCCTAACTCACTTAAACCACCCTAACACTCACATCCACAGAATCGCACACTTACCTGAATCTGACCCGTAACTTTCCACCACAGCACTGAAAATACCGAAGCAACAGAATCAGACAACCAAATTCTTTCCCTAGGAAAAAATTTGGGTTTCTGCTGTTTTGATATTTTTCACTTTCACTAAAATAAGGTCGGTCAATCAGCGTTCACTTGTTTAAGCGTTCGCTGATCTAATATAGATCCTCCATCCCATACACATACTGTCATACCACTGTGGAATAAACAATTGCAGTTATATGTCACTGACTCTGATCATTACTGAGCAGATGACAGTCTTGAGCATCATTACAGCACATCAGTGATGTTATTGAATGCTCTCTTGTCAAAAGTACAATGGTGTTTCAGTATGGATCGGGCTATGTGCAGGTAAACGTATATACATAATTTAATGTGTATGCAATTTTCCAAAATATGTGAACTTATATGAATATCAAATGGATGTGGGAATATAACATAGACCAAACATAATGTACTGTTACTGAATAATTTATCGTTATCATGGTGTATACATGAATGTTAAATTGGTGTTCTATCCAGTCAGCAAAGAAAGACTGCTACATGTATGACACTTTATATGCCCAAACGTGGCATCAGCATTGTCAACACATGCTACATACCATGACGTCATGCTAGTGGGACTGCATGACAAATGACATCCAAAACACATGGACAAGGATATATCCTACTGTTGCACATACATAATATAGCAATACACAAATCCTATACATACCACTGTGCTAGTGTTGGACTATGGCCAACATGTGTTGTTTCTGTGTTTCTGTCACTAAATCACATGTTTATAGTTTAATTGTTGTTACATGTTAACTGCCACAATACATGGACAGCTGAATGTAGAAGGTAAGTGTAATGAGTTAATGTGTGTCATGCACACATTGAAACATAATTAAATGTCACATGACAATATCTGTGTTGTATATTTGCACATGTAATATATAAGCATGTCAGCTAAACGGTATGCAGGCACAAGACTGCATATACAGTCTAGTCACTGATATGGTAAACAGCATGGTGGCAGCATTACACAAATGGAGCACAAAGCCAATACTTTATGGGAACGCATTGATGGGGATTAACATTGTGAATGATATCTCGAGCTATTTCCTTGAATGAGTCATGCATAGCCCATGCCAAATCCTGAAAAACATTTTCCATCATATCCCTCATCTGTGTATGAAACACATAGGTCACCACCTCCCAGATCTGCTCATGGTAATCATCTTGTTGTTGTTGCTCCTAGTGTTGTCTCCTCTGCAGTGCAGCAGAGATGATGGAAAGTGCAGATCCAGCTTCCTCTTTGTCATCCTCACATTTGTCATGGTCATCATCATCTGAGGACACTGGTAGTGGCTTGGCATGCTACATTTCATTGGTGATTGTCCACAGGTTTCATGCTCTGTCAAGATGAATCATAACACAAGACAGGAATTATATAAACTTCCTGCTACTACATGTCTACATAATGTACTCACTGCGACATAATGAACAGGCAGAAGACATTCTTCATAAAATTTTAAAATATGTTATGACCACTGTCTACTGTGTCATCATATGCAATGTATGACAGTAATGACAACCATAACAATGAAAGCAAATGTCTATCAGGCCACACATTCTGATGAAGATTATAGCTGAGATTAAACTGAAACTGACATGCACATCTGCCACCTAAGATACAATAATTAACATTCTGTCCACTTGTAAATTTTGCATACCAGAATATGAGAATAAAAGGTGTATTAGCATACATTAAAGGTCTCATATAAAACACAGTTCAAGATGAAATGGTGCAAATACTACCAAGTAGCACAATTATAATCAACAGTTTTATTTATTTAACATTTGTTGACTGGGAAAGTCCGACTAGGTTCCACAGATCCTGTTTTCAGCAGAGGCCCGGGGAGAAATGCTCCAGAAGCATGTCTTTAGAATGTGGGAGGAAACCGGAGTATCTGGAGGAAACCCACACGAACACAGGGAGAACATGGAAACTCCACACAGAAAGCACCCCAGCCGAGAATGGAACCAGAGAACCTGTTGCTGTGTGGTAACAGTGTTAACCGCTGCACCACTGCGCCGCCCTCTGCTGCTAGTGATTAGCTCTTCATGCACACAACACCTTCCCTATGTCACATTATCTATACTTATGGACAGGTCCAATAACAGAACATGTCAGGGACACTGTATCCATCACGCAATGTGAGCAGTTTAATCAAGGCAATGCAATGGCATGCATAACATAGCTTATCAGTGGAAATCATTACATGACCTGAGCAGCTGTTTATTGGCCAGAATTATGTTTGGCAAGCATATGTAAAGCAAGCCATGTAACATATCCTGACATTTGAAGGGAAGTAAGCCTTGACACTGCTTCATGTAACACTCCTATAACTGTAATTTGACAGAAGAGAATTCTAAAAATAACAACATAACTTTAATATTGGGACCTGCACTGTTTTATAGGTTCATAGGTTCATAGGTTCATAGGCCCACCCTTGTAGTCATCTGCAAAGCCTGCCTCAGCAAATGTCAATCTGAGTGTTTAATAGGATATCAGTATTTTCATTATTTTCCCTGAGTAATTAGGTCTATGTGTGAATTTAAATTGTAGTCCATGTCTCTATGCATGTAATGAGTCATATGAACAGCTACCGATTAACACTGTTATAAAGAAGACAAAGTGAGATGACAATAACATGGAAAATATCAAGATGTATGACAAACAGCTGAGCCAGGCAGCATGGTCATTGGCTGACCCACATCAATATAAGGAATACAACACTGCCCAAAGTAATAATGTTCAATCAAAAAACATAGTCACAGCATGTCACACATGATAATCTAGTATATGTTGTACAGACATTGTCTGCCTACAACTGTATACATGATCTGCCTACATTTATTAGCAATCATTGCTCTGCAAAATGCAAACATCCTGATGATGCTTGCTGATTATTAAATGGTGCAAAGAAAGGCTATGTGCACAAATATCTCCAAACACAAGATACAAGTATGTTTTAACAAAACCATCAGAGTTCCAGGCAGATGCAATGCCAGTGTTGACCTGAACGGCATACCACACAGTTTGATAATGGCAGTGCGAACACTGACACAGCAGACATCCATTCAGTATGTGAATAATACCAGTGTTGACCTGAAAGGCATACCACACAGTTTAATAATGGCAGTGTGAACACTGACACAGCAGACATCTATTCAGTATGTGAATAGACAGGATATGCCCAACAGATCAGTCACTAGGGACCACACCCCCTCATACAAATATATTAATGCATGCATTATAAACAGCAGACAAAGCACTAAAACCATGTATGTGAAACACCAATATAATAATGGGTATGACAGTTACACATACCTGACTGCCATTTAGGTGTGGCCTACATTTCAAAAACTATCTTCAGAAAACATAACTTGCTGCTAAATGATATTTAAATGCATTTGTATTTCAATCAGACTTGGTATAGTGTGAGTACTGCACTTACCTTACTGATGCATGATGGGTATTCCTGCATTATAAGCAATATACATGGTAATGTCAAAAATACGGCCTGAATCAAGTATCAGATACATTTTCATTTAATAAAACAAAGAAAGCAGCATACCTATCTCCTTCCGATGATCCTTTGGCCTTTGCATCTGCTTGATGTACGGGACATGGTTATAGGTGCTATCTTAGTCACCAGCCAAATGAAAAGATCAACTATGAATGATGTAGTCTTCAAATAATAGTGATATACCTTGCTCAGATCAGGTTCTAAAAACTTTTCTTCTGAAGAACATCACAGAATCACCATACACATTTTGTAATGTTACATGCGCAGTCTTTTACATCTTGGAACAAAATTGAACATAGTGTGAAGGATCTGAGATTCAAAGCTGCAACTCTAAGCTAGCTTTAGCACTCTAACCATAACACTTACCTGCCTAGCTAATCCATCTTGCCTGAGAGTGTATGGTGTAAATGCCATGAAAAGACTTGGAGTTATGAATGTGCAAGGATGTGTTACTAATATGGATCATGGCTTATGACTTACAAAAAGGACAATGTGCTGGGCATTTAAGTAGATAATTTGCAAGAATAAATTCTTGCCAGCGTAGTGGTCACAACCAATAAAAGCAAGTGAAAACCTTCATCCCTCAGATAGTGGGATAGTGTCATGTATCACATAGCTTCTAACAGACAAATACAAGGTGCTGTGCAACAGGGACACAGTCATTTATGTGAGAGGACTACATGTAAAGATATTCATTGGCAAAGTGCACATCACAAATCAAATGCATACATTACTGTGTCTCACTGTTCTGCATTTTAATTGTATATCTGATCATCTGATTTCCTCCAAAGATAAGGATGTGGTGGTTGTTGAAGTGAATTTAATAATGAATGAATAAAATTTTGCAAAACATAGCATATTCCACAAACTCTTTTGGCAGATGTATAAGTCTGTTCTAAGCTTACACATAACACTGTACTTAAAGGGGTGCTATTGACAGAACATTATGGGTTATGAAGATATTTGTAGAAATTCATTGAATAAGTGAGTTATTCATACGCATGCATAAAATAACCATTAATATCAATAAACAGAGCAGAATTTTCAACAATGTGTGAAAGACACAATGTAATCATATGTTTTCCTTAGGTGGAGTTGAACCCACAGCACACCAACATATATACATGCTGGCCTGTTTCTTTACAGGCTGAACTAACAGGCAGTACACATTTCATCTTAACAAACAGTTACTGTATGTGTCTATCCACATTCTGCAAATAACAGATGAACATGGAAGCATCTGACACATAACCTCTATGGACCATCATGATCTACACAAATAAAAGCTATCAATGCATATTACAAATGGAAAGATATATGCAGGCAGTTGGACAGGCATTCTTCTTGGGTTAGACAAATGGGATTGCAATAAGAAAATTCACATTATTAATAGGAATGAAGTAAAGGAGATATGCATGTGTTAGTATTCACACATGGGCAGGTAGACTAGGCAATACTATCATAGTATTACAGATAACTACGAAACAAATAGTCATCAGCAGCCAAGTTGCTATATGCATCAGTGATTCACAACTATATTGGATGTCAGAAATGATACTGTTATATGTCAGAAAACAGATACACATCAGCAGTGTTCAATATTATGTATATTCTTAACATTAGTAACTACATAAAATCCAGGGGAATAGAAACCATACCTAAATGGAAAACAATCATGTCTTCTTAATTATCTAGATGAGCTAATAGTCAATACAGCTACTTAATGGTTATAAAAGGCACATATCAGATATATTTGGGACACAGCATTATCTCTAAATTCTGTAGGAATGCTCAAGTATATGTAGTATTATGACACTTACTGTAGGCATTCTCCAACTAACACACCTCAACAACCCTCCAACAAAGCTCTTCTACAACCCTCTGATGCAGGTCATCATAGCAGTGTTGAAGCTGCACTCCAGAATGGTAGATATACATCATCTATGCTCCTTTGAAATCCAGTTCCAAATGTTGATTATTGTGAAGTTCCCTGGTCTGGCTCTCATGCGATGCTCCACTCCAGTGTAGATGGTCAATAACTAGGTGGTCTCCTCCTCAATCCAATTAGGCATCCAGACATGTTAAAGCCTCCTGTAAGTAACCATCTCAATAACATCAATAGACCAATGAAGAAATACACAGATATGAAAATTGCTCACTGAGGTCTCACTCTGTCCACTGGTAACTACGGCCTATTCTGTAAATGTATCAAAATCAATGTTTAAAAGTGGGTTTATGTCCTGTTATCAGATCATTGGAAGATAGGCACATACTGCACATAGTCCCATTTGATGATACCTATTGGGTATTTGCACAGAGCCAAACCATAAAAAACGACCAATACTCCACTTAGTGGATTATAAAAATGCTTTAATATTTAATGACTGCATCAAGAAAAGTGAATGGACAATTCACTTTTTCTTCTCTTTCCTCTTGTGAATTCGGCAATGATGAAGGATTGTGCCGAAACTGGTTTGCTTTTCTTTGGTGATTTTCTTGATGCAGTGATTAAATATTAAATATTAAAGCATTTTTATACATCCACTGAGTGGAGTGCTAGCTATTTTTAATGATTTAACTCTTGGCATATTTTGGCCCTGCACCCGTGCCATACTGGTAGAGCATTTTTCTTGTGTTTTATTGTTGGAACAGCTCACGGTGTTGACCTAGTGTTGAATTTGAATAATTCCTTTTTTTAGTATCTCTGTGGTGTTATGCTCATTTGGTTGCCCATTGCTATGATTGTGACTTTGGTTTTGGGATGGATACCATCAAGAACATAGATTTACAAACTTTGCTGTCTGGACTTGTTTCTAACAAGGATGATATTCATATTTTTAAAAATTTTGGAAACAATACATCAAGAGACAAATCAGGCTCTGTTTCTACACAAACTTTAACTTGTATTAAGGCTTTTGAGACATTAATAACTGCTATGAAAAGGTTGCAAGCCAATGTTTGGCATTTAAAACTTTTGAAGTCTTATGAATCAAGTTTGTTGCCTGCATAGTTTGCAGGTTCATACGTAACCTATGGTACATGATATAGATAATTCCTTTGCTAAGGAATGGTTTAAGGATCAACAAGCAACCTCCATGATGTTTTCTCATGTTTTAATTGCCTTTTATGAGAGACAGGTTTCCAAAAATATGCTGGATGTTATGCGTAGTTGTGATAAAGTTAAGTCCTTTCAAGAAAAATGGACTATGAAAAACAGTTTAGGCTGTTATCCTCTGGACTTGTGACTTATAAGCAGGAATTACAAACCCATAAAATTAAAAACTTTAGGAGAGATGAAGCTGATTATCTTGGTGGCAAACAAAGTTGGGATGTACAAACTTTGGATCAGGGTCATATTAAAGATTGAAGAAAGAGACCTAGATCCATGCTTAAACATGATGGCAGTGACAACTGAATCTTCAGCAGAGGAGTCTTTCTCTGGTATTGATATGGACATAGAAGTAGTTACTGAGTCTCCAGCTACTAAAAAGAAGAACCCTTTACAGGTTGTAGACAGACTAAATCTAAACATTCTAAAAGAAGCAAACACTTTGGCTGCAAATGCAAATTCATTTGATTTTGCCCAAGTGAATATTGCTTTGATTATATATAATGTTTCTATGAAAACTCTTACTGCAGCAGAATCAGAGGCGCTCAATAAGAGACTTGGATTTTTCCCACTTATTCAGTGACTAAAGATGTTTTTGTTAATGATGTTATATCTTTTTGCAAAAAATTGAATTTGTTATTATATTTTGATAAAATTTTGCAAGGTGAATCTCAGTTAATTTTTAAACACTCTTCTTTCTCTCCTCCTATGAACACATATGTGTTTGTCTTTCAACAAAATGCATTCAAATATTTGCATTTCACTTTTAGGTGTAATGTGGGTACTATGAGGAATTTAAACCCTGAACAACACCATGCATTATGTTCTTTGTAAAATAACAATTTGTTCTTTGCAAAATAACAATAAGGTGGTTATTAATAATGCAGACAAAGGGGGAGCACTGGCATTATGGGACTGGGTCCTATATGTGCAAGAGGCCCATAATCAGTTGATGTATACATAATTTTACCAAATAATGGTTTTGGATCCCACATTACACTTTAAGAAGGACATAGATTCCTTTTTATCCCTAGCTTTGGATGAAGGAATTATTACCAAAAATAAATTATATCATTTGACAGTGTCTGATCCTTCTCTAAGTCCTTAAGTCATTATATATGAATATTGCACATTGGGCTGGTTTGTTGGCTGTTGATTTTTGGTTAAATAAATTATGTTTATATTGTCCTGAATGTAATACAATTTTGCTTTGCTTGACTGAGGATGTTTTGACTAAAAATATTTTTTACTTTAATGGTGATTGCTATCTTCAGTTACAGGGTACAGCTATGAGGGCATCTTTCGCCCCCACTTATGCTGACCTTTTTTATGGGTTATATAGAAGAGCAAATTTACAATGTCAGTCATGATATTTATTTGGATGAAATAGATATCTGGCATCGTTACCTTGATGACTGTTAGCTGGTTTGGAAATCTGATATTGTATATTTAGAAGAGTTTATTTACAGTATTTAAATGGCAACAGGTCACTGTATCTTATGATATTCAGCAGATTTCTTTTTTAGATGTTAAAATCATCAAAAATATTGATGGTACACTTACGACTTCACATTTTCGTAAAAATTTTCATTACAGTTCTTTATTGGATGTCAGTAGTTGTCATCCACCACATATTATCAGGAATATTTTAAAATCTCAATTTTTATGGATAAACAGAATATGTTACTTTGTAGAAGAGTTAGATAAACACAACAAGGAACTTGTAGCTAGATTTTAAGGTAGAGGTTATAACAAGGCTGATATATCTGAGGCTAAACATATGTTTATTCGATAGATAGATCTGTCCTATTACAATACAAAACAAAGAAGAAACATGGCACACATATACAGCTAGTCACTAGTTTTGGTAGCAATACTAATTTTTTATTTGTAATTTAATTAATAAGCATCAGAGAACACTTTTGAGTGGCAACAAGCAAGCCAAACTATTAACAACACATTCTACTTTTACATATACATAAGGAAATCCCACTGGGAATTTGTTGAATCATTTAAAAAAAGACATTCCACTCTGAAGCCAATGTGCAGTATTCTATGGAGGGAATAAAAATACTAGGTTGTTATCCTTGTGAACATTGTACAGCTTACAACTATGTTATTAAAATAAAACAATTTGCATCTGCAAATATGTGTAATGTATTTGACATTCAATGTTTGAACACTTGTACTTCTGAATGGGTTATTTATTTGGTTGAATGTAGTTGTTCTGCTTTTTATGTGGGACAAACATCTAGGCAATTTAAGGTATGGATTTTTGAACATTTAAATGATAATTAGGAATAATAGAACATCTAATGCATTCTATAAACATGCTTTGCAACATTCTACAGCATCTTTTAGATTCACTGCTATAGATCGTATTTGCTCAAAGGGATTAAATAAGTTGGGCTGGCATGAAATGTTGAATAAGAAAGAACACAATTGGATTGTTAGATTGGGAGTATTGTTCCCTCCTGGTTTAAATGATGCATTTTGATTGTGCTTTGCTGGGGGACAGGCAGTGTTTTTCATTTCTATATACTGTTCATTCAGTTTTTCTTCTATTTTCTCTTGTGAGTTTGGCACTGATGAAGGCTTGTGCCGAAACCGGTTTGCCTTTTCTGTGGTAATTTTCTTGATGCATTGGATTAAATATTAAAGCATTTTTATACATCCACTGTGTGGAGTGCTGGCTGTTTTTTATGATTTGACTCCTGGTGTATTTTGACCCTGCACCATGCCATACTTGCTGAGTATTTTTTTTGTGTTTTGTTACTTGCTCAGAGTACCTTACTATTATGCCGAGCTACTGGTTAATGCACTGAATTTTGAGAACTCATGTGGACATGTGCAAATGGGATTCCAGAAACTTGAATTTTAATTAACCTCATTGATTATGTATGGTGCAATTAATACTTAAAAGGTGTATGCACATAGCTGCTCTTAGTTTCAGTTATACCTAAGTCATAGGTAGCTGTTATTGTAATTTGGCACCCACTAGCATTGCTGTTTTGGAGATTATTAGCTCATGATACACCCTTGTTAACATTATTCATTATCAAATGTATTTCTTTGGATTGATGCATTTATGAAAAATGTGTGAATTATGAAAAATACTTGCAACTTACTGGAGTGGTGTGTGATTTACCTGTATGCATGCTGGTGATGACATCAGCATCAAGGACCTGCAGGAATTTTCCATTGTGCAAACAGATGTAAATAGCAAAACTGAACAATACATAAAGATGGATTTACTGATTATGCATATAACTTCTAGACAATGCCATATGCTTTGTGTTGTATGTAAGGAAGAACTAGTGATTCCAACATTATCCGTATGTTACTATATACTGTATATTCCTTTTGCTGCTATGGATATTTACTCACTGATGATTCTTAAAACAAGTATTAGAACTATTGGGTACAAAAAGGATCTGTACTACCTGTGACCTGCTGATGGATCCTGAGGTTTTCCGATGCATTCTGTAAGTTGTTACAATTGATAATTTACAGATACTCTGGTACTGTAGATGCCATTCACTGCTCAGTAAGGATTGTGTAGATAGAAGGTCATCCTGTATAACATGTCATATGACAGACTGTTTTTGATACTTATCTGTTTTAGGCTGCAGTTGGATTACAGCTATAGCCATAACACATTTCTGCTGTGCACATATGTTTGTGTGGCATGTTAATTGAAATGCATGCAGGCTGTGACTCCTGTGGCATGGTGCTGTTGTGTTTGGACCACCATTCGCTGGATATCTATTATAAGGAGTTCAGATCCAATTAGGGTTGCCACCTGCCCCACTTTGCAAGAGACAGTCCCTCTTTGGGCAGCTGTGTCCTACAAAAAAATGACAAATGTCCTGAGATTTTAGGGCAAAAAAATTTCCTATATCTTCTTTAATAGTTGCATATAACATTTAGTTTGTATCTGAAGCACCTAAATGTTATAAGAAACAGAATAAGCAACCAAAAATACTACAAGAATAAGCTTTTATTTTGGCAAGAAAAAGTAAAATGTTTTCCTTTGTACTTGCCATGGGTATGTTTTGCCCTGCAAAATCAGACATTTCTGCCAAAAATGTCCCACTTTGTGCATTTGAAAAGGTGGTAACCCTAAATCCCATAGACAACCTCTACAGATATCATAAGTTATGTTGCCTTTATAAGTGTTATGTATGCATGCATTTTTGTATGTTTTTATGTCACAGTGACCATTTCATAGAATTGTGATTACACAGGAATGCATCGTGTTTACAGTGGCATAAGCTGTCCACTAATCTTCATAAATGGAATATGGATAGTAAAGCTATTCAAAATGTCCCATAAGATAGAATGCGTCACTACATCAAAAGCTTTTGACACAATAGGAGATAGTAAAAGTCCATTATTGTGTTATATACAGAAATTATTTCTCATAAAACTACTAAGACTTCTTTAATCATTTTTCCACATATTTTAAAATCCCCTGGATGAACCAATTTCACAGTAATTTTGGTTAACCTTTCATGACGTATTTTGTAAAAAATGTTATAATCAATATTTATACATGTTAATATTCTATCCCTTTTATAAAAAAAATTTAAAAATTCTTAAAATACCTTAATAAATAATAGTATCATTAATACCAGACTCTAAAATTCATTAAGCACATGTAAAAAAAACTTTTTCTAAAATAATAGCATTAAAATATAGTAGGAAAAGGGTATACCATCCATTTCAGTAGAGCTGTCAATGGTAACTTTCTGTAATACACTATTTAGTTCTTCTAGGACTATAGATTTGATTAGGATAGTATTTTCATAATCAGATAAGTTTGGAAGAGACCATACCCACTTCAAGTTTGGGCAGTTTTCATAACTTTTGGCTCTATAGCTACATACTGCTCTAAAAAAGAAAGAATATATTCCTGCATATTGGATATATGTACCATCAGGGCACTGTAGACAACCCATTAGACAAAGTCTCTCTCTTAATATTTTTACTCAAAAAGGGGGACACTTCTGCTTTCAATCCACTGACAACAATTTTTTCGTTTAAATAGTAAAACTTTTACTCTATCTTGTTTGATGGTCTTTAGACATCTCAATAAAGGATTAATGAAGGAACTGTTATTATGGGGCAAGTAATGCTCATAATCTTTTGTTACATTAGCTTATTCCTTTTCCCTTTCTGTCCACATATCTTTTCCCATAAGATAATAAAGCTTCTTTTATTTAGTTTTATAAATAAGCCACTATTCAGTCCTAGTGTGCAATAGTTAATTAGTGTCCACTGTCAATACCAGAGACTTATACTTTCTAACTTTTATAAAACTACATCTAAAAAGTATTTAGTAAGCTTTATATCTCCTTTACTTACAGTCATACATTATCTACTTTTAGATAAAAAAAATATCAAGTCTGCATGATCTGATATAAAAAAAATATTTTTTTTGGAAATCCTGCAAAATTAATGTGAGAAATATCCAAAATTGTCATGGCAGTACCCATTTAATGTAAGAAGGGCCAAAACTATGGTTCAGCATTATTTGACCACATAAAAGTACATCTCTGAAGATTATAATATCCTTGTTAATGTTACCTCATTTTTGTAATGTGGTAATTTAAATCAACCTGTAAAACAATAACCATTGTGAAAGAGGCATACTGCTTCAAGACAAGAAACAATTGTTTATGATTTTTCAAGTTAGTAGGTGCATATACAGCAATAAAAGGGATGAAGCCAAAAGGGTCCATGAAATTGAATACATGAAGTCTGCCAGGAATAGGAATAACTGAATCTAACAATGTTAAACTATTTTTATATAGAAATGGAATACCACTGCATAAATCTTGACCAAAGGACCAGACAATTGTGTAACGCCACAATACCTGTGCCTAATGTTGTTGGCTAAGAATCAAAAAATGAACATCTACAAGACAGCAAATGTCCACATGGACTAGTCTTTCAACTTTCCAGTACATCTAAATGCTTTGTTTCATTAACAATATATAAATAAATATATAGTTATTTTACAACTCCCCCTATTTTTGCAGACTGTTATGTCTCTTCAATTTTTCTTTTTTTAGCCCTTTTCTGAATAGTATTTGAAGCATCAAATGCATTGTCACTAAAACTCATTTTCTACATTAGCTGCATCTACCTGGTGACTTTTACCACATTCATCATCCGTGATGTTAGTACTATGCGTGGTTTGTTCACCTATATCACTGTCCTCGCTCACAACATTATGCATATCTGCCTTCAGCACTGACATTTTTACAGCACTTAATGGAACACTGGTGCTAACAGATAAAAGTTGTTGCTTTTCTAACAATTTAATCTGAGGGGAGTCACACCCAAAATGCTGTGTACTTTTGCATTTTCTACAGAATGTTTCACAGTTATGAATAGCATGATCAAACTCCCTGCACAGAGCACATTTTCTCTTAGGGCACATTTGTCTTAAATGTTTGTAAGAGCCTCAAAGAAAACAAATCTTTTGTTGTCTCTTAAAATACTCAAATGTGTCTTTTAAACAAAGAGAGCAAGAACACTAGGAATGTGCACAAATTGTGCTGCAGACATTTACAATATTACCCAGATTTCCCAAGTACCTGTCCGTTATCTTCCTATCATTTTCCATTTTCTTTATGCCCATAACAGAATAGCATTATGTAAAAAAACGAGATTGAATCTGATCATGCTCCACATCAACAGTCCTAAATGCAGAACAATGCATCTTTCTGGGTGTATATTTAAACCCACAATGTTGTACTGTGCCCAAGAAGTGTAAAGATTCTTTAAATCACATTTAGATAAAAAAAAATCTTGACCAAATACAAATGTTTTGCAGCTCACATCTCAAAATGTATGTTTACCTACATGTACTAAGGCTCAAATTTATTTAGCAATAAATTCAAGAGGAGAAAAAATATTGTCCCAAACTGCTTGTGAAACAGAAGATTTGCTAGCAGACATAGATGCAAATGTCGTGAATATGTTCTTGAAAAAGCACCATTCTCAGAAACAGCAAGATCTTTACCTGCAGTTGCAGTCATTGTGGTGTGAAATGAGACAAAACTTGTACCCTGCCTTTTAACCTCTGAGAGAGGAAGGAAGGCTCGTCCACCTTCTGCAGTGCACTGATCAATGATCAACTATTTGACTCCCAGATGTAGTTTTGCAAGTATCAGGTTAATTTTCTTCCAACATCTTAAGTAGTTTTTCATTTGATAGACATCTTTCATCAAGGTCAGTAGTCCGAACCATGTCTTAAATAGAAAACTGTTCAGTAGACTCCATACTTTCCTGTGCTGTAATGCAGCTACCTACCAGCCTGTCGCTCACAGGAAGTACCAAAAAGAGTAGGGGAAGTTCCATGTTTCCCTGGCCACATTTGCCTTAATAGTTTAAAACTCACCTTGGGTTTCTTCTGAAAAGAGGCTACAAGTCTAGTGTGAGTAACCTAATGAACAAAAGGTAAATAAATAAAAACATAACTAAATAAATAAATAAGATGAACAGGGATGGGCTAAGCTACAAAAGGTAGGAAATACTCAGTTAAGATATAGGATTGGGTGTTCATATTACTCATCATCCTGGTAATATCACAATTGGCTCCTGGCTCAGAAAGTCAAACCAATCCTAGGCAAGGATGCAGACTGATGAGTCACAGAAGCATGGTCACCATGTGATCAATGTGGGCATTAACCTACTGTTGATTACATCCTCCACAAGTTCTGCCAGCAGCCAATGGGTGACCCCCACTCACACTGCTACCAGTAAGTACCGCTGTACTATCCTCCATCAAATGGCTACTTGATACAGGAGGTGGAGGGGCAACTATGGCAAGCTGGGAACCAGAAATGCAGAGTACATCCATTGGTGGTGGTGTTGCTGCTACCACCTGTGGGGGGTTGACCGACATCTCTGGTGAGGTGGGCACATGTTGCTGCACTGCTGCATGTTATAGTAAAAGAGAGAAATATAAGGAAAAGGATCGTGATAAAGAAGGTAGGGAAGAGAAATACAAACACAATGGAAACTGCATTCTGACTATTGCTGACAATGAAAAAGTTAAACAGAATATAGTTTGTAAAGCAGTAAATAACCATGGGCTTCAGTAGCTTGTTCACATTTAACATACCTATCAATTTATCTGTTTTTCTCTCTCTCTCTGTGTGTATATATATATATATATATATATATATATATATATATATATATATATATATATATATATATATAGATATCTATATGGGAGCACTTTACATAATTGAATTACTGAAAGCATGAATTGCATATGGTCGAGACCATATGCTCGAGCTTTCAGTAAATCAAATGTTTAAAGTGTTAAAAAATAGCACTTTACTTACCTTAAAACATTACTTGCACACAGAGGCAAGGATCCTTGTACGCTCTGCGTGTAAGTAATGTTTTCTTTTTTTTTATGTGATGTTGACAGGAAACGGGAAATCTCCCATTTTGCGCTTCCACATACAGCACGAAATGGGAGATTTCCCTTTTCCCCACTGTAGCGCAATCTCGGAGTTGGTATATTTAAGTAGAGGGGGGGCTGTGGGGGTGCAGGGGGGTGAAGCCATCCCTGCAAAAGCGATGTTTGACTTTTTTTTTTTTTTTTTTACATTTCATTTTAGGAGTTTGAGTTTCCAAAAATCGATCTTATGGTCTCGACCATATGAAGTTCCTTTTTTGGGGGATTCAAGCTTCTAAAGTGAATCTATATATATATATATATATATATATATATATATATATATATATATATATATATATATATAAGATAAGATGCAGGGGGCCCTAAAAAACATCCTCACCAGAGCCAGATCATGGTCGCATAGGCCACTGCAGCCATTCTGGGGTCTTACTGCTTGTCTGTCTCCCCCCATTACCATACACACTGCTCAAAACTGTCAGTGTACATGCTATTTTCTTCTTTACTTTTGAAGTCAAGGCAGAGATATGGATTTATTTATAAACTTTTCATTTAAATATCCTTTACTGATCAGATTAGTCCCACTAGGTTAATAATGTCTTTTCAGGAAGAAACACTTGGCGGCATTTATGCTACTGGTGGAAATTTAGGAAACTTCCCTCCTATTCTTTTTGAGAACTCAGGTGGATATAAAAGATCTCACAGCATCTAGCATTAACACTGACAGACAGGACCTCAGTTTACCATTTTATGTAAGGGACAACACACTCAGGAGTGCAACACCCCCCCCCACTCTTAAAGTGCACCGAAGTATCAGCAATCCATCTACATTGTGTAGGAGTAGAACATGCAGCCTTCTGCATCAAAGGCAAGAATGCTACTTGTTGTGCAACTAACAGTATTTTGAAATTCTATGCACAAACACCATTTGCTAAATAGAACAGTTGCACATTGAAAGCAGACTTAGCATGAGCAACAGTAAATTTCTGTTCCTTTGAAGATCACACTTCTTCAAAATTCAATAAAACTCACATTCACTGAAAAATGCACTCCTGTAGTTTTGAAGACTTTTTTTCCATTAAACAGTGAAACAAAATGTATGAAGCTTTAGAAATACACAATTACCCATTTCAGCACATTTTAATCAACTGTGATGACTAAGTGAGCAATCCAATAATTGTGGCAAAGGATTAAGGTTCTTTTCTAACCTGCCATCTCTAACAAGGTCATTATGCACACACACACACACACACACACACACACACACACACACACACACACACACACACACACACACACACGTGTGCACGCACACACACACACACACACACACACACACACACACACACACACACACACACACACACACACACACACACACAAAACACACCTCATCTTCAAGTACCTGCTGAAGGAATGTTTGTCTCCCAGTTTATGGCCCACTCCATGGAAAGCAGCAGCTGCATTTACAAGTTCTCCAGTCCATTTCCAAAAGGATGGTAGGAAGCAGTCCATTGCATGTTTGAGAAATGTTCATGGAGAAGTGAAGTTTCAATGTGTATTTGAGAAATAGGAAATTCCAGTGTGCTTTTAAACTTTGCACATTACTGTACATGCATCACACTAAAGGTATATACACAGATGCAGAATGTGTCCATAAAGGAAAAAAATTAACATTGTTTTGTTCTTAATTGTTTAATTAAAAATGAAATGTCCTGGCAGCCCCCAGTAGGCCTCTCTAAGCCAGCAGGTCCTAGGCAACTGCCTAGGTTGCCTAGTGCTAGATTCAGCTCTAATCCGCACATGCAGTCTTACAGATAGAAGCTTAACAGCAGGAGGTAGTTAGCCAGATCGGTGTGCCTGTGGTCAAAAAAGCATTTTGCTGCTTGAGAATACTACATATATTCAAAGTAAATATGCTGTTCAGACATGCATACTTCAATCACAAGTGATATACAAAGGACAGCAAATCCTAATGCATATTGGGAAAAGCCCAACAAACTAATGATGAGCTTACATATATGGGCCAAATAATGTTGCAGTGATACTACTGAATAGAAAAATATACATGAAACTGTTTTCATGACAACAAATGTGGGGCACACAGGGGAATTGAACCCAGAAGCATCATCACAATGTGACATCAAATATACTTAATATCTAATACATTTGTTCACCTAAGCAGGAGAATGTGTGCAGAGCTACACTTCTAACATTGCACAGTCGTATTACTAAGTCTGAGCTATGCCAGTACTAAAAACAAACAAACTCAGCAATGCAAATCAACAAAATGTTTAATAAAACAACAGAGCTTTCGGGCTCAGCAACCCTTCACCAGTGTATTAAATTAACAAATAACAGCATCGCTAAATACATTTTAAAAAATAACACAGCCAATAAAAATCAAGGATTAAGATAATTAAGAACTCAAGCTCTCAAAGAACAAGAACATTTAGTGCAAGCACATCTGTTTATGTTTCAAAATAGCTTTTAATGATATTGTTTGGTTAAGTCCAGGTATAGAATCAGCCTGCAATCGAAGGATCCAATCATATTCCTTTATTTTAAATTTATTATTAATGTCCACTCTCTATAAATGTTTTAAAAACTGTATCTATCACTCTAAATGTAAAACCATGGTTACTACCATTTTCATTTGTGTGTTTAGGCAAGGAATTCATACAGATATTCCTTCTAGTGTCTGATCTATGTTTAATAATTCTGTCTTTTAACTTTCTTGTGGATTTCCCTACATAGAAACATGTACATACACTGCAGGTTGCTAAGTACATTATATTATGCATTATTTTTAATGCCTACTAAAGTCAAAGTAAACTTTATTGTCATTTAGTACACATGTATAGCCTAAATGAAATTTCGTGCATCAGTTCAATTCTTGAGATTAAAAAGGGAAGTGAAACAACACATACAAGTAGAGGAATAAACATAATTACCAAATACAATACTACTCCCAATATACACAAGAAAAAGCAGAGACATTTACCAGCACTCATATACAAAATAAATACCCTCCCATGAGTTAAATTAACTAATCTATTTATATTAATACAAAACACACAACAGATTGAATAATGCCTAAGTTATTTGTCTAATAATTTGTCTGCTCCACAAAGTCTGTTCTTCACTTTTTCCCTTAGAACTACTCTATTTTCTCAAACTAAACACCCTATAATCAATCTAAGGCCCAGCACTTGCACAAAAAAAGCAAATTTACAAGTTAGCACTAATAACCTAAAAGCACTACATCCTCATAGACTCTTTACGGTCACCTCGTCCCCCATTGGTCCTTTTTAATTCAGTGATAAGAGTTCCCTATATTACTCTAGCATGTCCAAAGGTCAGTTAATAGTTTCCTCTCCAGTCCAGCTGGTGAATCTGGGAATCTTGAGGCAATGTTACAACTGCCTCATGTTCACGGACAACCCTCTCCTCCTACAAACAGGTTCAAATATATTTGAGAGATGCAACAATATAGCCAAACTGGAGGCTGAACTCTCTCAACTCAGAACTGGTGTAACCAGTCAGGAGGAGAAGGGAACCTCACACAACACAAATCCAGTCTTACATAGTCCTACAACATCAGCAAACCAAACACATAAACACACAAAAACATACTCGGAGGCTCTAAATAAAAATCTGCCTAAGCAGCAGAGACTTCCAAAGCAGACATCTAAGCAAACGCTACCACAGAACAAAACACAGGTGATTCTATAGTCAGACACACTGATGTCCCCCTCACCAGGCTGAACAACACACCTGATACACTCGTAATAGGTGATTCTATAGTCAGACACACTGATGTCCCCCTCACCAGGCTGAACAAAGAGAAGGTCACAGTGAGCTACCTGTTGGGTGCTAGGATCCACCACATAACGCAAGCACTCAGGTCACTCCAAAGTAAGTACAAATATGACTCAGTCATAGTACATGCTGGTGTGAATGACCTGAAACGTACCTCCCTCGACTACATGAAAAGAGACATAGAGGAGCTCTCTGATCATGTAGCCCAGGTCGGTATGACCCTGACCTTTAGTAGCATATTACCCTCACCTAGAATGATGCCGCAGTACAAAGACAAAATGATCGATTTTAACAATTGGCTAAAATTTTGGTGTCATTCAAAGGGGATCCAGTGTCTGTCAGCCTGGGATGACATGCTCAACAAGCCACATTGCTTCGCTAGGTACGGCTTGCACCTGTCACCCATGGGCTTTCGGATATTGGCAAAGGCTCTTGCCACCCCCATAGTGCCTTTTTTAGGCAAGGCTCAAAAGACAAACCCACCTCCATAAACAGCACAATGAACAAATAACTAAGGGTAATGCTGCTAAACGCCAGAAGTCTAAACTTCAAGATGCATGCACTTGAAGCTCTCCTCAGTATGGAGAACATCGACATATGTGCAATGACAGAGACCTGGTTCAAGGCTCCAGAGAGCACCACAGCACTACCAGGTTATACCTCATACCATGCTTTTCGGCCCCAAAACTCGGACCGAACCACAAAAGGAGGGGGAGTATCCATTTTTATCAAGGATACCCACACCTCCAGGTTAGTGGCATTGCACGAAGCATCGGAGGCCATCCATGTGCAACTAACAGTGGGCAAAACTGCTTTTCAATTTATAGCATGCTACAGACCACCCTCTCAAAATCAGGAATCCCACTTGGCTTTCCTGAAAACATTGGAGAACATGAAGATCTTTCCAAACACCATCATACTGGGTGATTTCAACTACCCAAACATAGACTGGGAGCATTACTCAAGCCCCAACACCCTAGCCCAAAGGTTCCTGGAATTTATAAACTCAAATGCCATGGAACAACTAGTCACCACTCCCACAAGAGGGGATAACATACTTGACCTGATCATTACCAACATGGGGACTCTATGCTCCATACCAGAAGTAAACCCCTCATTGGTAAGATCAGACCATAAATTAATCTCACTAGATATCCAAAACCCGTCCCCACCCCCAGCTCAGAAAACCACAGTGAACAACTTCTCAAAAGCGAACTTCACACTTCTCAAAACAGAGGTGGAATCCTTCAAGGCCCCTGGGCCAGGGGAAACTATGGCCCAAACAGCTGAATCCTATATAAATGCATTCTATGGACACCTCCAGGAATGCATGGATCATGCTATCCCTAACAAAACCAAGGCCCAATAATCCAAAGGCAGGTGTCCAGTCTGGTGGACCCCAGCCATAAACAAACTGTACAACAGAAGAAGGAAGCTACCACATGATAGAGCAAAATCCCTAAAAGGGAAGGCATCTCTGATCAGTACTAGCAAAAAATTATGATCCCTCATAAAATCCTCCAAGGCCAGCTTCGAGAAAAAAATTGCACAGGACACTAGGGATAATCACAAGGCTTTTTTTAGCTATGTTAGGGACCTGGGGTGCAACTCCCAGATATGCTCAGAGTTGATTCTAAACGACAAAAAATTCACGGAACCCACAGAAATTGCCAACATCCTGGCAGACAGGTTTAGTGCAAACTCCCCTCCCCCCAAAAGAGCAAATATCTATCCCAGCAGAGTGTAGCCCCCTAGCATCTCAGATGCTCAGGTGAAAGCTGCCCTCTCCAAAGCAAAAAACACTGCTTCAATGGGACCGGACGGTGTCCCGAGTTGCGTACTACATGAACTCCAAGAAGAACTAAACCCTCATGTAAAAATGCTGTACAATCTAAGCCTTACTACAGGATATGTACCTAATGAATGGCGTATAGCAACAGTGATCTCTGTCCACAAAGGTGGAGCCTTGACGGACCCTGGAAACTACCGCCCCATAAGCCTGACTAGCCTAGTCTGCAAGGCTATGGAGAGGATCATCATGGAACTCATAAACAATGACATTGGGGACCTACAGACGCTAGATCCTACCCAATTCAGCTTTGTCAAGGGCAGATCCTGCCTCTTGAACCTGGTTGACTTCTTTGAAACAGTCACCAAGGCCATAGATGAAGGGAAGGTAGTCCACACAGCCTACCTGGACCTCGCGAAGGCATTTGACACAATACCCCACTCGGGCATCATAGATAAGCTATCCAGTTTAAATATAAACCCCTTTGTCACAAGATGGGTTGCAAACTGGCTCAAAGACAGAACCCACAGAGTCAGAATTGCTGGAGCCATGTCTGACTCAAAACCGGTTACAAGTGGTGTCCCACAAGGCTCAGTCCTGGGACCTCTCTTGTTCGGTATATATTTTTCAGAGGTACAGGCTAACATGGGAGGACTGTGGCTGACCAAGTTCGCAGATGACTGCAAACTGGGAGCCATAATTGACTCTCCAGCTGACACGAGCATCCTTCAAATAGGTCTCACAGAGACGGATAACTGGTGCCAGAGCCACGGTCTAAAGCTAAATGCCAAAAAGTGTATAGTCATACCATTTGGCAAAAACAAAGTGACCACAAATTACCACATAGGTGGTAATCCATTAAGCACGGAGAAAGTAATTAGGGATCTGGGGACCCAAGTTGATAGTAATCTCTCCTTTGATAACCACATTGCCAAAGTGGTTAGAAAAACCTTCTACATAGCCCACCTTATCATGAAAGGATTCACATCTAGATCAAAGGAGGTCATAGTGCCCCTTTATGCAGCCCTAATCAGGCCCATAATAGAATACAATGCCCCTTTTGGGATGTACCTTACCCGACACCTGCAGCAACTAGAAAGACCCCAAAAGTACCTCACAAAAAGAGTCAAAGGACTCAAACAGATGCCATATGCTGCTCAGTTAAAAAAACTCCAGCTCTACTTAGTTGCATACCGCCTACTTTGAGGCGATCTATGCCTGACATATGAAGCTATGTCCAACCCAGAATTAATGAACTTGCTCCACCTCAGAAAATCCAAATCCCTTAGAGCTACACGCTCGAGGGATCTGAACCTCTGCACAGAAATAAACAGAACATGTTGGAGGGATAGATTCATAACCCAGAGACTCCCCTTGCTCTGGAATAGAATCCCAGTCCATATTAGGCAGAGCCCCTCACTGACTCTCTTCAAGAAGAATCTTGATGAGTGGATGGGGGATCGTAGGTTTACCCCGGGGATTACTTCAGTGTCACTACTAGACAGAGGCATGGTAAACTAACCTTAAAAAGGGCACGGTAAACTCGAATCAAAGGGTGGCGAAAGCCAAACACACTCGGGCTAGGCTTATAAGTGCCTCAGGGCAGATAGCCTAGTATGAGCCTATGAACCTATAATATTGCACTTCACTGGAGTGGGTAAAACAATACTGACTATGGATATAATAAATAAATATTCCACTTACTTGGAATATATGTAAGTATATATTGCACAGATAAATAGAAATTGACTTATTATGTGTTCAGATCCTTGGGACTAGTGCCCAAGTTCAGAAGTCTAATCACTGTAGGATAGAAACTGTTATTGAATCTTGTAGTCCTGCAGTGGATGCTGTGATATCTCCTGCCCAATGCCAGATGCTTAAACAGTCCATGAGCAGGATGTGTGGTGTCCTGCATTATTTTGGTTGTCTTTTGGATGCTTCTTGCAGATTAAAGTTGTTGTATCAATGAAGGACTGAAACCTATTATTGGTGTTACTATTAAAAGCCAGCCAGGATTCTGACAGCATGTATACTCACCCCCTGTGCTCTCTTACTTGCTCCAGTCTCTTCCTTTGTATCTGCCCATCCCTTTCATTTGCTTCAGGAGCTAGATAGATAAAAAAGGCATAATATAAAATGTAGGGATGGTATGTAGTGGCAGGTTATGTAGGTAGCTAAAATAAGTTATACTTACAGTACGGAGATGGTGATAGAGCCTTAACTGCTTCCAGCCAAGAAGAGTGTCAGAATTGCAACACCATGTCACTGCAATAGTGATGGTACTGTTCCCCATTAATGGGATGCCAGTAACATGGGTGACAGCCTTGCTCAAACTATTCTAGGCTTCAGCCTTTTTCTGGGGCCTGGTATTGCACTCCTGCAGGAGCCTCCAGCTGTGCTTCTTATGCAAGATGTCCAGAAAATTTTTGAACTCTTCCTCATACCTCCTCTGAGCACTAAAAGGTGCACTACCCTCTTCTTCTCCAACCATGATGTTTCACCTTGAAGACTCACAGGAAAAACATTGCAGACAACTGACATCCAAAACAGTTCTCATGAGTGTCAGCTTCAGCACAGTGATGATAATCAATTGGCACTTCATTTGTGTGATGGGTGGCAAACTCATTAAATATAGGTACTTTTTATTAAAATTTCAATACACTTTAATGCACGAAGTATGGCATACCTCCACCTCTGTATATGCTGTTGTGAATACAGGATGTACAGCAACTCCATCTATAACAGTTCCCTCAATCCTAAAATAATTGGGTGGCTGACCATTTGTGGAACTGCCTACAGGTACTCAGTTGTGTGCACATCATGTAGTAATCTCCAAAATGTTTACCAGGTTTGTTCCTCATGCAAATTGAGTGATATGGAAACAATAATCAGATGTGTTCTAATTAGCATAATAAAGTGGTGAATCTATATAATATAATGCCATGAGAAGCACAGAGCCTCATCACATGGGTGAAAACAGTGGTTAAGGAGTTTAAATCCTCTTGAAGTTTTTTCCTTATGACTCAAGATAACTGATTATATAAGGTTAATGTAACTTCTTACAAATCCATTACTTTGTAGAAAGTAGCTTTTCACCACTCTTTACCTTGCTGCCTGTAAGGAATGTCTGTTAGAGCTTTTAAATTTGTTTGCTAAAAGTGACTTAGTGTTGGGGATTGGCATAATGGTTAAGTTGTCTACTGCACAAGCAAAAAGTACAGGGTTTGAGTCTCACCAAGGGAAACTGGCTAGGCTTAAAATAGTCCAAAAGGGCAGCTAGCCTAATACTTACCTAAAACATATGAGCCTATTTATACATTGCAAATTTACTGAAAATGTCAGAGATTGTATTGCACACTATTGGTTAAAGCAGTTGCAATGAAGCCTCCTGCAGATATGCATTTATTATAACTATGGCAAACCCTAGCATAACTAAGTGGTGTACTACGGCTGAACATAGGCATATGTCCAAGTTTAAATATAAAATGGGTGCTTCATTTAAAATTTTCTGAATCACTCCACCATCTTCCTTTGCCTTATCATACTTGGTACTTCATTATAATTCACCAGCAAATATCACTTCAAAAAGCATCATGGAAGACTGACAAAGTCTTGACTTGTATATCTTTGAGACAAAAGTGCTTGCTGCTTTTTGTTATTGCAGTATTAAATTACTTGACATACTTGTGAGCAGTCATTTATTTATTATTGGCATATACCACAACCAACCACATTATTTAGCCAAGCTACATCTTGTAGTTGGGTTTTCTGAATCACACACATGCTGTGCATGGCTGCTCATCATTCAAATTTGCTTAATGCAATGTAGCAAAGTTTTCTAAATCCAGCCCAAGGATTCTGATGTCATTCTGAATTCTTATATCTACTTTTGCTGGCTTTATATTTATGACACTAGTCAATAATTCATACTGAGATCTTCCATGTATTCCCTTGTCACCCTTGTACTGTATTGTCTCCAATAATGTTTATTATAACTGCATGCAGCTCATTTAACCCTCTGTGCCTTCACATTCTTTATGTCATTTTTTAATGCCAAGGACTCATTTAAACATTTGCTTATGGAATAAAGATGCAATAAGGTTACTTTGTATGATAGAGGTGCACTTACCTAAATGAATAGTTAGATTTTTTTCCCCCTGGCTATTGTTTGTTTTGCCCCAGGTGGCTTTTTACTTACTTTTCTTCATAAGTGGTATTAATTGATTTCCATCTGTTTGAATAGGTTCATAGATTAGTACTAAACTAAAAGCCCTTGTGGGCCATTTTAAGCCTAGCCAATTTCCCCATGTGATAATCAAGCCCTGCACCTTGTGTCTGTAAGGTAAATACCTTAACCATTATGCCAACTTCCCATCCCTTCAGATTAGTTACATTGCAAGCCTTCTTAACAAATTTTACTATTGCAGTCAATTTTTTGTTCTGATATGTTGGTCACCTTCATATAGCATTATAGTGATTCTCAACTTCATTCTAATAACATGTTTTTTACACAGAGTTCTACACAGTAAATTATATATCTTGTTGCTCATTCTACTTGTGGGTATAATATTTTTTTTTCTTTCTGTTGCAGATGTGCTTTGGCCAAAATGGCACATACATTTATTTAACCACTGTGCTTGCACTATCGTCAAACAGCTAACTTTTGAAATTCTCTTTCAAGATTAAATGACTTGCCATTTCATTAATCATTTCCACTTTTAAACCTTAATTATTTGATTAAAATTATCTCCTTCGGGTTGTGATATTGCAAAGTTGGAAATATAAAAGAGATTGTTTCAGGATGTACTATTGCAAAGTTGGATATATTACTGCAGATTCCTCCAAGCTTGTGTCATTTTATGTAGGGTTATCTTTATTGTAGTTGAGTTTTTGTAATATTGATCCTATCTATATAATCCTGATTATCCTCCATACTGATTTCATATCATCTGATGTATAGAGTTTCTACTGTTGCATCTCTTTGTATAATTATTATACAATAGCAGTTTCTCTGGCTTGGTTTGAAGTCCAATTTGGGCAATTGAGATTGAGGTAGGATGATTATCTATAATGATGTGGATTTTATGTCATGTATAAAGTTAGCCTATTTGACTTGTTTGTTAAATGTCTCATAATTTTCCACAATTTTATGATTGTTCATCAAGAGTTACTCTGAGACCCTTTATAGTTTGGTTAGGCCAGGCATTAATCTGAAATAGCTTCTGTTAAGTATTTGTTTGAACTATTATTGTAATTGGACTTGTATTTTTTATATTATTTTTGTATATGTTTCTCTGATTTGCAGACGAGTCCCTATTGAAATTATCAGCACCACTATACGTCTAATTTGTAGTTACCATAATAGAATTTCTATCATGAAATCCTATGGGTGTTTAGGTCACCCCAGGAAAGGATTTTTTTTTCAGTTTATTGTCTATGGGGTTATACAGCTGTAATACCTGAAAGCCACATGGTACAACAACAGTGAGATGTTTTTTTCTAAAGAAGTAGGTACAAATTATAATTGGCACAAGTACCCATAGAAATAACACTGGTGTTGCTTTAGTCACAAAAATATTAATTTATTTGCTAATTTTTGCTAAATCTGGCATAACAGCCATTCTTATTACCTTATGCATGTTGTTCCATCTTTACACAGACCTGTTTTCCTTATTTGTCTGTATACTTCCTGTTCTCAACAAGTTAAACTTTTAGGATGCCTAACTCTTCTCAATAATGCATTTGCAAATCACTATATAGTTGCAGTGGGTAACTAGAACACTTTTAAACACAAATGCAAAGACAAAAAAGGCTAAACTTTGAACTCCAATGAATCAACAGCTATCTTAGATATTATCAAGGTACATCATTTATTGAATTGTTTTCATTTTCTTTGATCAGGTGATTCACAGTTATTTTATTTTTCCCAGACATACATCATGATCTTCAACAGGTTTCTTTTCAATATCAAATTTACTTTTTTCATCGAGAAAGACCATACAGTCTTCTTCAGTTACTGCTAGCCCATTCAGAGATTAATTTTCATATTGAGCTTAGTTCAAATAGGTTTGGGTATCAGGCATTGAAACTGGGTTTTGAATTATAGTTCATCAGATAACCAAAATGTCACTGAATATATTTAATCAGCTTGGCAGCATTGTGTTAGGGACTAATTAATCACCCCTTTTTTGGGGGGGGGGGGAGGGGCTTAAAAGCATAATAAAGATTTTTCATATCAATAAAAGCAAATTTTTTACAGAATATGCTTTGCCCAGAAAGATACTGGCCTATTGAATATAGAAAAACTCCACACAAAGTTTGGTTCAAAAAATAAAAAAAAAAAAACTGCAACAACAGAAAACAGTTACCCAGCCAGCAAAAGAAAAACCAAACAAACATTAAATCATAACCTACTAAAGCTGTACTTATTTAATGGAAGTGTTGAGTAAACATGCAAACTTTACAAGAACACACTAGTCATAGGTGACTCGATAGTGAGGCACACTGATATCCCACTCACTAGGTTGAATAAAGAGAAAGTAACAGTCAGCTGCCTGTCAGGTGCCAGGATCCACCACATAATGCACACACTCAGGTCCCTCAACAACAGGTACAAATATGACTCTATCATTGTATGTGGGTGTGAATGATCTGAGATGTACCTCCCTGGACTACATGAAAAGAGACATGGAGGAGCTCTCGGATTATGCAGCCCAGGCGGGTATGACACTAGCCCTGAGTAGCATCCTACCATCACCCAGAATGATACCACAGTACAAGCAGAAAATGATTGACTTCAACAATTGGCTAAGTTTCTGGTGTCATTCTAAGGGGATCCAGTATCTGTCTGCCTGGATGACATGATTGACAGACCTTGATGCTTTGCCAGAGATGGCCTGCATCTGTCATCCCTGGGCTTCTGGATATTGGCCAAGGCTCTTGCCACCCCTATAGTGCCTTTTTTAGGCGGTGTCCCAAAGACCAAATTACCACCATAACAGCTACAAACAAATGCAATTTGAGGGTCATGCTGCTCAATGCTAGAAGTCTAAATCTCAAAATGCACTCGCTCTAAGTGCTACTTAAAATGGAGAACATCAACATTTTTGCTGTAACAGAGACCTGGTTCAAGGCAGCAGAAAGCACCCTTGCACTAACAGGTTACATCTCATTCCACAACCTTCGGCCCCAGAAATTGGACAGAAATTCCAAAGGTGGTGGTGTTTCCAGATTCATAAAGGATAAGCACACCTACAGACTGGTAGCCCAACATAACGCATCTGAGATACTTCAGGTGCAGCTAACATTGGGTAAGACAGCAATTCACGCGTAGCCTACTATAGGTCCCCAACCATGTCCCAAGATTCACACTCCCACATTCCTAAGCACCCTGGAGAATATTAGGGTCCAACCTAACACTCTCATACTGGGCGACTTCAACTACCCCTCCATTAACTGGAAAAACTACTCATGTACCAATACACTTGCACAATGTTTTCTGGAATTCATTAATTCCAATGCCCTGGACCAGCTCATTCTTACCCCACACTAGAGGTAGCAACATCCTTGACCTGGTCATTACTAACATGGGCAATAGTTGCTCTACACCAACAATCAACTCCTCCCTGGTTAGATCCAATCACAAGCTAATCACCTTGGAAATCCACAACCCTCCCACCTCCCCAACAAAGGTAGCCACCATGAAAAACTTCTCCAAAACTAACTTTGGGCTCCTAAAAACAGAGGTGGCTAACTTCACGTCACCCATGCAAATAGAGAATAGTTGTATGACCACCAAGTCATACACCAATGCACTGTATGAACATGTACACGAATGCATGGATCTCGCTATACCCAATAAAACTAAGACGCTCTCCTCAAAAAAAAAAGGAAGCCAATCTGGTGGTCCCTTGCCATAAACAAACTCTACAACAGAAGGAGGAAACTGATGCAGAATAAGGTGAAGTCCCAAGACTGGAAAATACTCCCTTATTAGCCTCAACAAAAGGTTGAGATCCCTCATCAAATCCTCTAAAGCTAGCTATGAAAACAGAATTGCAGCAGATAGTAAAGACAACCACAAGTCCTTCTATAGATATGTAAGGAACTTCCACGGCAATACCCAGATTTGGTCTGAGCTACTGCACAATGGCACCTCCTATACTGAGCCAGCAGATATTGCCAATATACTGGCCAACAGATTCAGTGCCAACTTTACCCCCCCCCCCAAAGGACTAATCACAATACCAGTAGATTGCCAGGCACCCAGTATTACTGCTGCACAGGTTAAAACAGCACTGTGCAAAGCCAAGAATACAGCTTCTATGGGACCTGACAATATCCATGGCTGTGTTCTACATGAACTACAGAGTGAACTGGTACCTCACCTGTGTGCCCTGTACAGTCACAGCCTCACCTCAGGCTTTGTAACTACCGAATGGCACACTGCTACAGTCATCCCTCTCCACAAAGGAGGAGCGACAACAAACCCCAGGAACTATTGCCCCATTAGCCTGATGAGTCTGGTATGCTTGCTATGGAATGCATCATCATGGACCTAATAAACAAGGATATAGGGAATCTCCAAACTCTGGATCCTACACAGTTTGATTTTGTGAAGGGTAGATCATGCCTGCTCAACTTGGTCAACTTCTTTGAGTCAGTCACCAGAGCTGTGAATGAAGGTAAGGTGGTTCATACAGCCTACCTTGTACTGGCCAAGCCCTTTGATACCATTCCCCATTCAGGAATCATAGAAAAACTTACTAAGCTAGGCATCAACCCCTATATCACTAGGTGAGTTGCAAACTGGCTCACAGATAGAACCCACAGTGTGAAAGTAGCTGACTCCCAGTCAGAATGCCGACCAGTCATGAGTGGAGTCCGACAGGGTTTGGTCCTGGGTCCTCTCCTGTTTGGTATCTACTTCTCTGAAGTCCAAGCCAACACAAAGGTACTCTGGCTGACAAAGTTTGCAGATTATTGGAAGTTTGGAACTATTATTAACTCCCCAAGTGATGTTGACATCCTACAGAAAGGCCTCAATGAGACTAACAACTGGTGTCAGAACCATGGCCTTAATGCCAGAAAATGTGTCTTCATCCCCTTTAGGAAAAACCCGGTTCCTATACATTACAACATTGATACAGAAGGCATTATAAGAGATCTGGGAACACAGGTTGACAGCAACCTCTCTTTTGACCACCACATTGCCACTGTGGTCAGAAAGTCCTTCTATGTGGCATATCTCTTTACTAAGGGTTTTGGATCCAGGAAGAAAGAGGTCATTGTCTCCCTCTACTCTTCCCTTATTAGTCCAATCATCGAGTACAATGCACTATTTGGCATCTAACTGACTAGACACCTGCAACAACTGGAGAGGCCATAAAAGTACCTCACAAAGAGGAACCTAGGCCTTAAACACTTGTCCTATATGGACAGACTAGAAAAACTCAAACTGTTCTCTGTCTCATATCGCCTACTTAGAGGCGATCTCTGCTTGACTTACAAAGCCATGTCTGACCCAGCTCTGTTAGAAATGCTACATCTAAAGAAATCCCAATCCCTCCACACCACATGCTCCAGAGACCTCAACCTCATTACCACAATCAACAGAACATGCTGGAGGGACAGGTTCATAACCCAGAGACTGCCCATGCTATGGAATAGACTTCCCATACATGTCAAGCAGAGCACCTCACTGGCCCTCTTCAAGAGAAATCTTGATGAGTGGATGGGAAATAGAAAATTCACCCCTGGGATCACTCCAGTGGCTCTACTCGACAGAGGCACTAGGAACTAAGGTTGAATGGCACGATGCCAGGGTAATCCTATGGGCTAGGCTTGTAAAGGCCCCAGGGCCATTAGCCTAGTACACACCTATAAACCTATGAACTTATTTATGCCCCCTCTCCATACTAGGAAATAGTGTGTGTGTGTGTGTGTGTGTGTGAGTGTGTGTGTGTGTGTGTGTGTGTGTGTGTGTGTGTGTGTGTGTGTGTGTGCATGTGTGCGTGCGTGCGTGCGTGTGTGTGTGTGTGTGTGTGTGTGTGTGTGTGTGTGTGTGTGTGTGTGTGTGCACGCAAAAAAAATATTCTGATCATGTTTCACTTACTGTTGATAAGATTGTACCTGATGGCACTGGATTCAGTCTGGAGTAAATGAAAACGAGAGGAGACAGTGATTATAATTCTGAACTGTAGATTGTCTACACACACACACACACACACACACATATATATATATATATATATATATATATATATATATATATACATATATATATATATATATATATATATATATATATGTGTGTGTGTGTGTAAAATGTAAAGCTTATCTGAGAATGGTAGAGACTGGCTACTACCCAGGGCAGCAACATGCATTTACCTCAAATACCCTTAAGGCCAACTGCCATTTGCATATTAAATGGTAACAGTGGTGGGATTCACACCCCTTACTGCTGACTCCATTACAAACCCCACAGCTCTTGTTCATTTGAACTGCAAACCAGATTAAAAAGCTTAAGTCAGACTTTGACATGGAACATTATTTCTGACTATCCTGGGATGAACTTAGCCTAACAGTGGATTTTTTGTGAATTTGCTCAAATACTCCCAAATTACTTGGCAACCATTATTGAAGTTGAAAATGTGACCTCTCAAAATACGGAACAAGGTGATTAATTATGTTAATTTCATTATTGCAATTTTTAAAACATTTTCCTAACAGATATTTCTGTCCAGCTAATATGATAATAATGACAATATCAGTACTTGTCAGAGATTTGGGATGCATGGCTAGGCTTAAAAAGGCCCTTGTGGTCATTATTCTAGAAAACACCTATGAACTAAATATTTAAATATTCTCAGATGAAATCAACCATTACATTTGACTAAACCAGCTGTTATAGCTTGTAAATTAACCTTGAATTTAGTTTACAGCAATTATATTCTTCATTCCTTCTGTGAGGATCAATATGACTTAAATTCTAACTAGCAATACAATGTGGGTTAATATCCAGAACTGTACATTGAATTATATCCTGTTTCAGAAATAATTTTATATAAAATGTATCATTTTATTAAATAATTATCTCACTCTGTTCAAAAGGGTTTCTTATTACATCATTTACTTTCTAGCTTGGCATGTATGTTCTTAGGTTCATAGGTAAGTACTAGGCTATCTGCCCAAGGGCATTTATAAGCCTATCCAGAATGTGTTGGCTTTTGCCACCCCCTTAGATTAGTTCCCTGTGCCTCTGTCCAGCAGAGCCATTAGTTCCCAGTGCCACTGTCCAGTAGAGCCATTAGTTCCCTGCGCCACTGTCCAACAGAGCCAGTGCAGTGATCCCGGAGTAAATTTTCTGTTTCCCATCCACCCATCAAGGTTTCTCTTGAAGAGTGTTAGTGAGGGGCTCTGCCTGATATATGTCGGAATCCTATTCCAAAGCATGAGGAGTCTCTAGGATAGGAATCTATCCCTCCAGCATGTCCTATTTATCGTTGTCTTGAGGTTTATATCAAGAGCATGTGGCTCTCTGGGATTTGTTTTTTTTTTAGGTGGAGCATGTCCATCAATTCTGGGTTGGACATGGCCTTGTATGTCAGGCAGAGATCACCTCTGAGTAAGCAGTATGCAACCGAGTACAGCTGGAGTTTCTTGAGTCGGGCTGCATAGGGCATATGTTTGAGGCCAGTAATCCTCTTGGTGAGGTACTTTTGTGGCCTTTCCAGCTGTTGCAGGTGTCTTGTAAGGTACATCCCAAATGGGGTGTTGTATACTATGATGGGTCTAATGAGTGATGAGTAGAGAGGCCCAATAACCTCTTTTGAACTAGATGCGAACCCTTTTGTGAAAATCAAAATGCTAATATTCTACATATTCTACATATTTGGGCATGTTCTTAAGCTCACAATTAATGGGATTTATATTATCAATAAAGCTACATTATTAGATACACATGACAACAAATAATTTTATCTTTTGGCTTAAATAATCTCAATAAAGAGATTCCTTTGTTAACTATTGCTATTACAGTCATTAATTTTATATTGCCACTCAATGGATTTTGTTAAATGAAGTTTCATTATCTAATTTTTCTGCATATATTTTAAAATATTTAAATGCATATACACTTTCCAGTATATTAGGTAATTCAGAATAGAGATCATACTGGTTGCTATTCTTCCAAATGTTATTCAACTATTTAAGAATTTGCTATTCCATTTCTATACACCAAAGTATTTAAGCTGACTTGATCCCCTACTTTTAACTGTGAATAGGGGCTTTATGTTCCCTCACGTGATCATATGCTTGATGGCCACTATTATAGTTAGGGTTTTCAGCAAGCAATAATGCCCACCAAGGTGTATGTTAATGTGTAATTAATGCCCACCCAGGGGTGTTGTGAGTCCCAAAGCTGCAGTTGGAGGCTGCAGATTGGATTGCTTTCACACTTCACTCACTCATTGTCTCTCTCACAAACACACATAGTGTCTCTGCTTTTATGCATGCATTCACTCACACATGCAGACAGAAACATAAACACGCATACACAAACACTTGCACACACACACACACACACACACACACACACACACACACACACACACACACACACACACACACACGGGTCTATATTACAACACCGAAAAGA